>NC_053433.1:52081050-52311992 GCF_007990345.1 Gossypium hirsutum | reverse complement strand
TGATAAGAATGAATTTGTAATAGATAGTGTTGAATAAGAGTTAGTGCAATTTGAAAAATCACCAAAAATAGTGGAACCAAATTAGAGGTTGAATAAGATATGAAATTAAAGCTTATTGAGTCTATTTTCATATAAAGGAAATGGTGTAAGTAAATAATTGCATATTATGAGATATTTGAATTTTTGTGAGATAGGTTCAGAATGATTTCGGAATCCCCTGTTTTGATTTGGAAAAATCATTAAAAATTGTAAAAAAATAATGATGGGTTATGATTTATAAAAGAAAAAATTATCAAAACCTTGTACGAAGAGATAATTAATTTTTAGTGCAGAGGGGTTGGAACTGTCAGACAGCAGCATAATTAAGTCAATTATAGATAAAATTGGATTTATTAGATAGAGTCTAAAACAAGATTATGGCTAGAAAATAGAATAGTGTAAGTTATGATTATATTTTCCATGAATATATTGATAATTGCTTATATTGTTATGGACTTGCTAAGCTTAGCTCCCCTCCTTTCCATTTCTTTAGTGTTGAAGGTTAGCTCGGGGTTGGAGATCGTCGGAGGTAACCTCACAGTATCAAGCTACCTTTTTGGAGCATTGATGAATCTTATTGTCTTCAAGTGAGTGGCATGTATAGGGACTTAGTTTTATGATAGATGCTATTATGCTTAGCCATATGTATTGGCTTATATTGATTTATTGTATATAGCCATGAGATGTGGCTTGTAAGGCTAATTATCCATGATAGTTCTAATTCTTGTGATACGATGATGCGTTTATGCTTGTGGATATGTATGGTTGTATAATGACATATATGCATGATGAGTGCTTCTTGACTGATCGAAATTGTAACCCCTTACCCGTACCCGAGACCGGAATAGGGTATGAGGCATACAGACAAACATACAAACATTCAAAAAATAAGGCTACAAAATTTTATTTTTATTTCGAAACATTCATTCACATGCACATAGTCCCTTATTGGGTCTACGAAGCCCAAAACACACTTTAGAAAGGTTTCGGGACTAAATCGAGAACTTTGGAAAGTTCTTGGAAAACATAGAAATTTTTCTCATTAAACAGGGCCACACGTCCGTGTGGACACAAGGGCACGCCCGTGTGCCATCAACACGCCCATATTCTCAGGCCGTGTGATTCTCTGTCTATTACGTCATCAAATGAGTTGAACCATACGGCCAGGTTGCACGCCTGTGTCACCAGGCCGTGTCCCTCACACGATTGAGACATACGGCCTTGTCTCAGCCCGTGTAATTAACTCAAGCTATTTCCCAAGCCTTTGTCACCCTACATATATCTACATGATCTCAATAACATTCAACATTCTCTATTTGATACAAATATATCATTTGTCTACCATCATGCACATAATACACATTCTTACATTAACCAGAACTAGAAATATCAGATCTTGTTCTCATTTTATACCAAGCCTAGACATACCATCTATTCACATACATAAAACAACATGCTTGACTAAGACATTCCACACTTATTTCATGTTTAACCACAGTATTACTTTTCTTACCTTACACCTTTACATTAAGAATATGGTCACATCTAATGATCATAATTTATTCACCACATAAGCATGACATATCATATAGCAATGGATCAAGCATGCATAATCAATTAGGTTTACAACCCAATGATCGAATATAAACCATATCACATGGCTATATACGATTTAACCATCATAAGCCAATACGTTTGGCCAAATCATACGAACAACTATCATAAAGACTAAGTCTCTTTACATGCCACTCACTTGAAAAGACTTGAAGTTTATCGACACTTCACATCAACATTTTGATAGTGTGATGCTGCCTTCGACGATCTCCATCCCTGAGCCGACCTGCTAATACTAAAAGAAATGGAGGGAGGGGTAAGCTTTACACTTAGTAAGTTCATATGAAATTAATAAGCAATTTACCAATATGTTTCCTTAGGTAAAACAACTATAATTACACTTTTAGTCATATTCTAGTCAAGCTATCTACTCAAGTCATAGTTGATAAATTATTTATAACTTGAGATACGGGACTCCAAATTAAGATCTATTAATTTTTCCAAAAACTAGACTCACATATATTCTTACCATAAAATTTTCAGAATTTTTGGTTTAGCCAATTAGTACAGTTTATTCATTAAAGTTGCCCCTATTTCACTGTCCAATAGTTCTGACCTTTCTTCACTAAAAATTATTTATCTCATAATACGGAACTCGGATAATGTTTGCATCTATCTTTATAAAAAATAAACTCAATAAGTATTTTAATCATATAAATTCTAACTCACAATTATTTTTTTACAATTTTAGTGATTTTCTAATAATAAGACAGGGAAGTCTAGAATCACTCTGAATCTATCTTACAAGAACTCAAATATATCATGATAAAAAATTCCTTTGCTTACACCATTTTCTTTATGTGAAACTAGGCTTATTAAGATTTAATTTCATATATTATTCAGCTCTAATTCCACTTACACTATTTATGGTGATTTTTCAAAGTCGGGCTACTACTATTGTTCAACACAGTTTCAGTTCAAAATCACAATAGCTACATAAATTTATTCTACTTTATACTCATAGGCATGATTTAATATCATACATGTATCTTTTCACAAACCATCATACTTTCATCAAATCATATAACATTACCATTCATATCCATTCATACATAATACACAAGGACATATATTGCTATAAATCATCATAGTCATATGAGTACATAATGGCAATATATACCTTTGCTTTCTTGCACATATACATACCTTACTTAGCTTACGTTCAAATTTCATATACATTACCCGTTGAACATTTGGAATAATGAACAGGATACTCGGATACAAATGCACCGAAGTGCCATAATCATAACATAGCACGCCTCTCAACAAGGCTACATAAGAACACCCGGACCTAGCATGTATCACATAACCACGCCTCTTAACAGGGCTACATAAGCTCCCAGACCTAGCGTGTACCACATAATTACATGTCTCTCAATGGGGCTACATAAGCTCCCGGACCTAGCGCGTACCACATAATTACATGTCTCTCAATGGGGCTACACAAGCTCTCGGACCTAGCATGTATCATGTCATCAAATGAGTTCATACATACATAACTATCCTAGTGACATGTCACTTGTATCCTTACCTATTTCTAAGTTCAAACGGGATTTTTGGACTTTCATCTCTTTGTCGAACATTCTTGAAATGTTGGCCTCATATCATATGGAATTATCATATACAAATACTAACATGGCAACACTTATAGCATAAGCATAAAACGTCAAAACATATTATAGCAACAAAGTAACCAAATAACATATTATTTATCTAAATGTTATTTAAACATTTAAAATATCAATTAAGGTATTTATTTGTACATGTACTTACATCTCATGTACTATTAAAGCAACAACATTAAAATACACATTGCATTATTAAAAATCATATGAACTTACCTCGTATACGAAAATGACCATTTTTACCATTTCAGTCCACTACCTGGTATTTTCCCGATTTTAAGCCGAATCTCGATTTCCTTGATCTAAAATTACAAATATAACTCATTTATTACTCACATTATTCAAATGGGTCCATAAATCATATATTTATAAATTTGCATTTTGACCCCTAAACTTTTGCATATTTGCACGTTTTCCCAAAGGTTCAGAAATTAAACTTCATCCTATTTCTTATGTTTTATGACATGCTGATCATTTTTCCCTTCTATGGCAACATCAAATTCTCACTCTAACATGTACTTATGAACATTAGGTATTTTTACCAATTATGTCGTTTTACTCATTTTCACGTAAAATCGCTTAGCAAAATTTGTTTATCTAACACCCAATACTCATTTTCTACCATTAGACATCAAAATACATGCATGTCATATATGGGTAAATTTTTAAACATGAACCCTTGCTCAAATTAATGGTAGAAATGGGTAAATCAAGCTACAAGGATTTCAAAAATGCAAAGAACATTAAAAACAAGGCAAAGATGGACTTACAATCAAGCTTGAAAGTTTTACAAACCCTAGCCATGTATTCCATCTCCATATACGGTTATCGCATGAGAAAAATGAAGAAGAAGACATCTTTTTCTTAGTTATTTTGGCTTTATTTGTCAAATTACTAAAATACCCTTAATGAAAATAAATAAAAACATACCATGCCATACCCATTTTTGTCCACTAATTACAAAATGGGCTATTTACCAATTAAGGACCTCTAATTTAAAAACCCATTACTCACAAGCACTTAGTACCTTTGTGAACTAGAACACACATTTTGCAATTTTTTACAATTTAGTCCTTTTGACTAAATTGAGTGCCCAAACGTCAAAATTTTCGAACGAAATTTTCACGAAATTATTTGGTAAAATTGTAGATCATAAAAATATAATAAAAATGAAATTTTATTTATCGAATTTGTGGTCTCGAAACTACTATTCCAACTAGGCCCAAAATCGGGATGTTACAGAAATGGTCACAGCCACGTGGTAAATGTATAATATGGAAATAAGTTGATAATGTTTGAACATGAATACTTGATGTTGATTGAAGCTACTTGATAAATTGATGGTTATGAAAGTTCAGTAAAACTGATCATCAAATGATAAGGTCAATGAATATAGAATTGTTGTGCCTAGATTTGATATTATATGAGTATGTGTAATAAGTGAATGATAGCATGTTAAAGGTAAGAATATACCTTAGTAAAGTATGTTAAATCATTAAAATGATGCAATGATGTATATCTTTGATGTGTGGAAAGATGTGAGGGATTAAAAGTAACAAAAGGCTTGGAAAATAGCCTAAGTACTAGTCACACGGGTAGAGACATGGCATGTGTCTCGACAATGTGGAGGACACGGCCTAGCACACGGGTGTGTGGCCTGACCGTGTGGTTAAATTTGTTTTGCTGATGTCATAAACAGAGAGTTACACGGCCTGAGGACACGGGCGTCTTAGAGACACATGGGCGTGTCCTTGTGTCCACACAAGCATGTGACCCTGTTTCAGGAAAATTTTTCTAAGTTTCCCCAAAAATTTCTTAAGTTCTCGATTTAGTCCCAAACCGCCTTTAATGCATGTTTAGAGCGTCGGTAGCTCGTGTAAGGGACATTATGCATGTGATTGAATGTTCTTAATTTAAATGAAATTTTATGGCCTGGTTTTGCATGTTTGTGAATGTTTAAGTCTGGTAGCGCCTCGAACTCTGTCCCGATGTCGGGTACGGGTAAGGGGTGTTACATTTAGTGGTATCAGAGCTACGATTTAGTCGATTCTCAGACTAACCTAGCATTTATGAGAGTCTAGCTATACATGCCACAAATCTGTGATAGTGTGATGTCTCCCGACGTGAATGAGAACTATCCTTTTTGGACAAAGGTGCTCTCCAACCGAGCTATACCTATTATTTTCAATGTGAAGCTAAGGCATTTGATTAAAGTACAGTCATGATGAGCCTAAACTCAGAAAAGTATGAATAAAAGTTCATGATATGTACGTGATAACATGTGAGATGAAAGTTCATGTTGTGATTAGTACCTATGCTTGTTTGATATTCATATCACATTGTGCATTTGATTTACTTGATTAAGAAAATGTGACAAATAGAAATTCATGAAGGTATGAATAAAAGTTCATAATAACATGATACGGATAAAATGTCATTGTCCCGATTGAACATTGAATGTTGATGGATTGCAATGGTATTTTTAAATGAGATAAAGAAATACACTATGATAAGCTTATCTCTGTTTAGCTGATATGATATATATGATCGATTTGCTCTAGTAAATGTATGTATTTGGGTAACCCACCAACCTTATTGATGGAATAAATGTTCGTGTATACTTGTTTGGATAATTATAATGGGCAAACACATACAATTTAAGTAAATGTGCTAAAATTGATTGAATTGAGTTATATGATGATAATGATATGTGTAGGATAATGTACAAGATAAAATTTTTAATTTTGACATACTTATCCATGTTTGTTTGGCCCTCATAAGATGTTATGTGCATGACTTGTTTGATTGAATTAATGGGATAAGTAAAGTTATTCAGAATCTATAGAATGCATGCATAAATTCACTAGTTTAAATAAGATAATTGGAATGTTCGTGCCATACAGGTGTGAATAATAATTTGCCAGAAGTGGATGATATGTTTGTGAAAATGTTACTATGATGATGAAATAGTGTTATATGTATATGTGTGTGAGAGAAAAGTTAGGGACCTTACGACCCCACCCCCTTACTAGAGTGGTGTTTTGTAAAGGATTTTATAAGATCAGTGTTGAATAAGTTCACAAGTATTAGACCAAAGAGTTCAACTATAGAATGATTATAACTATGATCAGAGATTAATTAGATTGATAAGTAAATACAAAGCTAGTAAAGTGAGATGTCAAGAAACGTATTAACTGGAATTTTTTCAGAACCGATCTTCTTCAATGAAAATCATAATGTGGGATTTGTAATAACAGAAATAGTTGGAGGAATAAATCTTGAAATGTAAGATATCTGAATGCGGTAATTATAGTAAGCAGGTTATGACTGTCTCTCTTGAGGTACTCTATAAGTTCATTTACTCTCGGAAGTATTACTGGGGCTATTTATTTTCAAATAAATTGTTATCATGTGAAAATGTTTTTTAATCTTAGAATAAGATGAAAGTATTGATATTTTGACTGATATATAATTTGTATTGCTCTATTTTCCCTCTACATTCTATTACGTTCCGTCTATTGGGATTTTATGACATAATGTACCTGATGTTATGATTCTGTTCCTTCTAATGGATGCTCTGTTTGATATATATATATGGGAACGTACATTATCCTTGTTGCATTTAATTCCAGTGGGCTTGAATGATGTATTCTTCTAGACTTCTTTCCTTTGGGAAATTATCGAAATCTTCCATATTTTCTTATGAGCTTTGTTCTGGGTCTTTCATTATGATATTGTATCTTGGATTTCTTTATTTTGGATTTCTCTATCTTGGGCTTCTTAATCCTGGTTTTCTTGTTATCTATATTTTAGAATTTATCAATCACGGCTCATATCTACAGTATGTTCTTCAATTGTGATAATCATGTCAAGTGTGACTATGCTTCTGGTTTGATCATAGCAATATGGCAATTCTAGTATACGGATTCTCTAAGTCTTCATGAAGGATTGACATCAGCAAAAGGCATAAGTGGTGAAATTGCTATTATCAGCTTGTATGATGCATTTCTTTTCTCAAGAAAGTTATTCAAGTTAATGCCTTCGATTGGGAACACTTATACTACCTTGACCTAGTGTAATTGAAATGAACATTGATTAGTATGATGAGTGAATTTTGCATGATTACATATTAAATCGTTTTGTCAATTGAAATGAAGGATTTCCTGAAACTTTATCAAGTAATAATTAAGACCGACTTGGTTGTTTAGTTTGTATGGGTTGTTGTTTGAAAGATTTAATGCGATATTTATGTCTGAAATTTTTCCCAAGTCTGAGAATAAGATTTTATCTCTTCGGGTAAAAGACAGATAGTCTGAATGAAAGTGTATATATCTTAGAAGACTTTGATACGATTTAAAGTTGCTTTGAATGATAAAGTTTTCGTCTTGTGAAAGTTGAATAGTCTACTACATGTTGGTAACAATTTGAATATACGAGAATATTGTTAATCGAAGCCTTTGAATTGGGTTAGTCTGCATTGAGCAAAGACTTCTTAATTTTTAGTGATGTGTTTTAAGACAAGAAAGGCAGTATGATAGCTTAAAGTATCTGCTGTCATAGAAAGACTAAAGTTGAGATAGTGTAGCTAACTTGAATTGTTAAAGGATGATAAGATAGTTATGGTATGATCTCTGAGAATGAGATTACTATAGATTTCATATCAGAATTATTCCTATCTTCGAAAGAGAAAGATGTCATATGATTTGTTGTTAAGTAATTGATGAATCTGCAAATCATGTTGGTAAGTACTAAATTTTCGCTCATCAGACTTATGGGATTATCTTTGAGATTGTTGAATTTCTTAAAATGCTAGAATTTGTTAATCGAAATGAGATCCAGGATTTATATTATGAATTATTGAAAAAACTAATTGAGGCTCTGAATTTTGATGATGATTAGAGGTCGAACTAGTAAACTATCGGGCTGTATAAAATGATAGAGAACTTAAGGCCATGATGATCGGGCTAGATACACCATTTGAATCTGAGAGGATTCAAGTATGATGTGTAAATACATACTCTCTGACGGTATGAGTTCGACCATTGTCTATAGGAGTTCTATAATAGAAGTCAAGATTCGATTGATGCGTCGTATAACATGGAATTGTTCATGACTTTAGTATGAGAAATTAAAGAGCTAAGTATTAAACATAGCCAGAGTAAAAGTTATTTAGCAATGATTATGAGATAGTGGAGTTTATGTGAAAATCGAACCACACTTTTAGTAAGATTTTCATGGATGAAAATCCCTAAAGGGGGGAGAGTTGTAACATCCCGAATTACGGCCTAGTCGGAACAGTGGTTTCGGGACTACAAATCTGACACTGTAAAATTTATTTTTATTATAATTTTATGGTCTACAATTTCACGAGATGATTTTGTGAAAATCTCATTCAAATATTTTGACGTTTGGGCACTCAATTTGGTCAAAAGGACTAAATTGTAAAAAGTAAAAAAGTTGAGTTCTACATGTTAGAGGTGTCTAATTGTTATGAAATTTTAAATTGGAGGCCTTTAGATGGTAATTAGACCATTGGATAATTCTTTGGACAAAAATGGATATGAAATGAGTGAAATAGAATATTTTTAATTTAGGGGCATTTTGGTAATCAGTAATTAAAATGAATTAAAAACAAAATTAAAAGCCAATTTTTGTCCATCTTCTACCCCATGGCCGAAATTACATGGAGAAGACATAGCTGGGGTTTTTCAAGCTTCCAAGCTCGATTGTAAGTCCGTTCTAGCCTCATTTTTAATGATTTTTACGATTTTTAAATCCTCGTAACAAGATCTACTCATTTCTACCTATATTTTGAGCTAGGGTTTGTGTTTAAAAATTTACCCATGGATGACATGCATGTGCTTTGATGTCTAATGGTAGAAAATGAATGCTCGGTGTGTAATAAGTGACTTTTACTAAGTAATTTTCGGTGAAATTGTCAAAAAGGATCGTTTTGCAAAAGTTACAAAATTTGTCATAAAAGTGTGATTTAGTGGAAATTAGGGGCTGCTATAGTTATGAAAATGGTTCGGCTAGTCCTATAGAGTGAGAAAATTGAATAAAAATCACTTTATGAGCCTCGGGGAAAAAGTGTAATTTTAACAAAGTTTAGGGGCAAAAACGTAATTTTTCCAAAATATAATTTTTAGATCACATTAAATAATGTGACTAATAATTGGACTAAATGTGATATTATAGATCAAGGAAAATGAGGGTTGGACCAAGATCAGGTGAAAAATGGAAAATTGACAGTTAGATTCTTTTTTGCTATTTTGGTGCCGAGGTAAGTTCGTGTGTCAATAATATTGTAATGCTATATTTGAATTGAAAATTCTATATTATTATTGCACGAATGGCATGATTTAGTATATCGAAAAGTGATGAAAGAATGGTATATAAAAATTGTAAGAAAAATGATATATAACTAGTAGCACATAAAATGTTGGATGGTTCAATTATTGGTTGCTTGCTATATATGATAGCTGAATATATTGAGAATTTGATATAACATGATATTTTATTAAGTTGGATAACTTGTGAAAAAAGTGAAAAGGAAGGTAAGTTTGTATGTAAATAATATATCATTTTTATTTATGTTATAATATTTTGTTAGTATATGAGATGTGGTTGCATATTGAGTGATCACTTGATGTAAATTATGAATTGAAATTTATTATGGATAAATTGGCAAAATGTTGAAAAGTGAGGAATTTCCCAGTTGGACCATCGAAATAGGAAAGACACAAATGATCCTTTGTGAGAACACATGTGTAGTACTATGTGCAAGCTACTATGTGTTTAAAATGGTTTTAGGTCACGTGTGTAGTACTAAGTGCAGGATACTACATGTACCAAATGGTTAGGTCGCATGTGTAGTACTAAGTACAGGCTATTATGCGTACCCGATAGTTTCAATCACGTGTGTAGTACTAAGTGCAGGCTACTACGTGTACCGGATTGTTGGTCGCATGTGTAGTACTAAGTGCAGGCTACTATGCGTACCAGATAGTTTCAATTGTGGTAATATGTACAGGCAACCATGTATATGTTATTATTTCGATGAGTTCAACCGGAAATCGACTAAGTGAAAATACATGTGAACATGACCATGTGATGAATAAGTGCAGATATATGTTTTTGGAAATTTATGAGCAATGTACTCGACAGTTGAGTGAACTTTCAGTAAGATGGAATGGAGTGAGTGAAATTATGTAAGAGTGAAATTTGTAATAAAACAGTTTTGGACTGCAGCAGTTGTGCAACTTTGAAAACTCACCAAAAATATTGGAAACCAAATTAGAGGTTTAATAAGATATGAAATTAAATATTATTGAGTCTATTTTCATATAAAGGAAATGGTGTAAGTAAAATAATTTCATATTATGAGATATTTGAATTTTTGTGAGACAGGGTCAGAATGATTTCAAAATCCCCTGTTTTTACTTGGAAAAATCATTAAAAATTGAAAAAAAAATATGGGTTATAATTTATATGATTAAAACCCTTAATAAGTCTATTTTTGAAAAAAAACAAATGGAAACATTATCAAAATATTGTACGAAGAAATAATTAATTTTTAGTGTAGAGGGGTCGGAACTATCAAACAGCGAAACAGGGGTTAATTTAAAGAATAAACTGTACTTATTTGTTAGACCAAAAATTCTGGAAATTTTATGGTAAACATATATATGAGCTTAATTTCAGGGAAAATTTACGGATCTTAATTTGGTGTTCTATAGCTCCAGGTATAAATAATTTAGTAACTATGACTCGAGAAAACAGCATGACCAGAAAATAAGTAAAAGTGTAATTATGATTATATTTCCATGGAATCATGTTGATAATTTGCTTATTATTTTCATATGAACTTACTAAGCTTTAAGCTTACTCCCTTCTTTCCATTTCTTTAGTGTTGATAGGTTAGCTCAGGGTTGGAGATCGTCGAAGGCAACCTCACACTATCAAGCTACCTCCTTTGCAGCATTGGTGAATCTTAATGTCTTCAAGTGAGTGTCATGTATGGGGACTTAGTTTTATGATACATGCTGTAATGATTAGACATATGTATTGGCTTATATTGATTCATTGTATATATCCATGAGATGTGGCTTGTAATGATTGTGGCTTGTAAGCCAAATTATCCATGGTAAGTTCTAATGCTTGTGATACGATGATGTGTTTATGCTTGTGGGATATGTATGGTTGGTATTATGACATATATGCATGATGGGTGCTTCTTGACCGATCAAAATGGTCATATCCACGTGGTAATGTATAATATGGAAATAAGTTGATAATGTTTGAACATGAATACTTGATGTTGATTGAAGCTACTTGATAAACTGATGGTGATGAAAGTTCAGTAAAAGTGATCATCAAATGACAAGGTTAATAAATATAAAATTGTTGTGTCTAGATTTGATATTATAAGAGTATGTGTAATAAGTGAATGATAGCATGGTAAAGGTAAGAATATACCTTAGTGAAGTATGTTAAATCATTAAAATGATGCAATGATGTATATCTTTGATGTTTGTAAAGATGTGAGGGATTAATAGTAACAAAAGGCTTGGAAAATAGCCTAAGTACTAGTCACACGGGCAGAGACATGGCCATGTGTCTCAACAATGTCGAGGACATGGGCGTTTCCCTGTGTCCACATGAGCGTGTGAGTGTGGTTAAATTTGTTTTGCTGACATCATAAATAGAGAGTTGCACGGCCTGAGGACACGGGCGTGTTGGAGACACATGGGCGTTTCCCTGTGACCACACAAGCGTGTGACCCTGTTTCAGGAAAATTTTTCTAAGTTTCCCCAAAACTTTCTAAAGTTATCGATTTAGTCCCAAACTACCTTTAATGCATGTTTAGAGCATCGGTTGCTCGTGTAAGGGACATTATTCATGTGATTGAATGTTTTTAATTTAAATGAAATTTTATGGCCTGCTTTTGCATGTTTGTGAATGTTTTAAGTCCGGTAACGCCTCTAACTCTGTCCTAGCATCGGATACGGGTAAGGGGTGTTACAGTTATGGTCCAACCATGGTTTTATGTCTAAATAGTTTCCATAGCCTTGCTATGGTCTTAAATGCAAATACAGTTCGTCTCTATTGATATAAGGAATTATCATTTTCGTAACTTTTTACAATTCCAGTTCTACCAACAAATAAATTTAATATTAGTAATTTTATATAATTTAAGCTCAAACATTCATAAATAATTAGAAATATAATTGAGTTCATATTAAATGGACTTATCTAATAAAAAATGAAGTCAAAATCGAGACAACGATAAATCTGTTACTTTAGCCTTTACGTGATTCGAGCCTGATCGATTTATTTCTTGATGTAAAATAATAATTCTATTTAATGATCAACTTCTAGCAACATAATTAACTAATTTTATGAAATTAAGACTTTCTGTACATTTTACAAATTTCCCCAACATTTTACCTTTTATGAAATTTAGTCCCTAAGTCCAAACTTGCAATTTAACTGTTTTCAACCAAATTCAAGCTTAGTCGAATTGTTTGAGACCCTATTATAGCCCATATTTCCTTTTATTTCACATCAAGTCCTCGTAATTTTATCGCTTTAACATTTTATTCCTAAAACATTAAAATTACCAAAAATTACTTTCCAAATAGTCCCATTTAACAACCAAGCTTAATAATTTACCATAAAACTTCAAGAATATCCAAAATTCATCAATGGCATAATCCATAATCTTTAACTGTTTTGAAAACAGAGATACGAGTTAGCTGGACCTAGTTGTAATGATCTCAAAAACATAAAAAATTACAAGAAACTGATTAAAATTGACTTACCAAATTGGAGGACAAGCTTGCCCGAAGCTTCCCAGCATTAACAATGGTGTTTCAGCCTTTTTTTCCTAGAAGATTCATGAAGATGATGTATTTTAACCTTTCTTATCTTTTATTTATTTACTTAATTTTGCAATTTACTAATTTAACCTTTCAATCTAACTTATAAAATGACTAATTCATGTCTATAAGTGTCCAATATTTATGAATACGGTATAATTACCATGTAAGGAAGGTTTATTGCACAATTGGTCCTTCAATTATTCTAAAATTTTTAACTAAACAAACTTAATTTTAATTTAATCCTAAACTAATAAGGACTTAATAAGAAAATAGCCCAAAGGCTAGTGGATTAATCATATCCACCACCACTTGGACTTTTGATCATGGTTTAATCACTATTTTGGTCCCTTTACAATTTTAAATCTATAGCAATTCACTTTTACCTCTTTTATAATTTAGTCCTTTTACCTTAATTAAGCAACCAATCGTCAAAACTACTGGACCAAACCTCATTTCACATATAATACAACTCTATAAATATTTACTAAAGTATTTATAGCTTTAAATTATGGAAATGGGGTCCTGATACCTCATTTACAAAAACCACTTGACCTTTGGACTAAACCACTTATACTAACCATTAATCCAATTAATTAAAATTCATCAAATCAAAATTCAATATAAAAATTATTATTGACTTGTATAACTAACTTTATGAACTTATTCGTCAGATTTGTAATCCTAAAACCACTGTTTCTGACACCATTAAAAAATAGGCTGTTACAGGAATCCTAAACCATTCGTCCCCTATTCTTCCTAATTTGTTTAGAAGCTTTGAAGATGAAAAGAGAAAGAATACTTTTTCTTTCGTTCCACCAAGCCTTTATCTTTTTTTTTAATTTAATACATTTTCATTTTATAATTGTTAATTACTTAAGTTTTATAATATAAACATACATACATACTTCCTTAGCCGGCCATATATTTATTAGGTATAAATACTTTTTAATCCCTCTGCATTAAGTTCTAATTATAAATTCCTAACAGTTCACACTTTTATCACTTATGTGATTTAGTCCCTAAACCTTAATCAAGAAATAATTCAATAAAATTACTCAACCAAAATTAAATTTACTTCTAATATAATTTTGTAAATATTTACAGTTTTGATTTATAGAAACGGGGTTTGAAAACACACTTTCTGACCCACTGACTTTTGGGTCATTACAACTTTCTAGTAAACGACTTATCTGTTATTCTCGAACCACAAATTACCCTGAGTGTGGGCTCGAGTAACACAAACCGAATCACAAATTGAAAGCTTTAATTTAACTTTCAGGGTGTAAGCATAGACTTACTAGAAGAGATAAAATTCATAGGGTCTAAATGGATTTACAAGAAGAAAAGAAATGTGGAAGGACAAGTTGAAACTTATAAGGTAAGACTTGTGGCAAAATAGTATACTAAAAAAAGGTATAGATTTTGTAATAGCCCAGTTTTAGTTAAATCAGAATAGTGGTTTCAAGAGCACAAATCTAAATTCATAAAATAATTTTTATATAAATTTATGGTTTACAGCATGTGATTTCGTGTGCTAATTTTATTGTTTAAGTGGTTAATTTGATAAAAGGACTTGATCGCGTAAAATACAAAAGTGGCATGCTATAAGTTAAAAGTGTCAAATTGTTATGGCTTATTAATTGGGAGGTCCTTATGATGTTATTATGCCATTGATAAGGTTAATGGACATTAATGGCCTTATATTATGTGTTTTATAATGGTTTTTATTAAGGTTGAATTAGTAATTTAGTTATTAAAGTTATTATTAATAAAATAAAACCAAAATTGGCTTCATTATCACCATATTCAACCGAAAATCAGCAAAAGAAATAGGGTTTCTAAGCCTTCAAACAATCGGCACTTATCTTGGCTAATTGATATGTGATTTTTGATCCATTTTTTTATGATTTCTATGTTTTTGTGATTGTTGCTTAGTACTCTATCTAGCCCATGCTTGAAATTTTGAATTTGATGATGATTTTGAGATATGCCATGGATGAATCCATGAGTTTTGTGTTGTTAATTGATGAAAAATGAAAGATATGTGTTGGGTTAATATGTTTTGTATTGGGATTTTTTATGAATTTGATTATTATGGGCTAATTTGTGACATGAGAAATTGAAGGGTTAAAATGTGAAATAAGTGAAAGTTATGGGCTACTAGATACTGTATGAAAATTCAACTAAGCATGAGAAATGTGAAATTATGTGTATTTTGTGATTTCATGAAACAGGGACTAAAATGTCAAAATATGAAATTTTAGGGGCTAAAGTGTAAAATGCCCTAATTATGTGTTTTTGGATTGAAATAAATAAATGTGTGATTAAATTAGTGAAATCTGAATTTATATAGATCTAGAACGAAAGAAATTGGAATTAGATTGAGAAAAGTCGAAGGTTGTAGAATAATTGACTCGTTTAACCATTCTCATTTTAGATGTAAGTTCATATGCAAATAATTGCAATTAAATTAAATTAAATTATAGGTGTTTACTTGTTATTGAATTGTTGTGAATATTGAACAAGTAATTACGAGCAAGGAATGATTAAGTTTCGATATCTGAAAGTCCCGTACGAACTTAGGAAGAGCATAGGATACGATTGTCATGACATTAGGTTATCGAGATGTGATTACATGAAAGATCATGTCTGGGACATTGGCATCGTATTATGATTTCGTGTAAAACCCTGTCTGGGACAGTGGAATCGATATGTCTCTACATGTAAGACCATATTTGGGATATGGCATTTTACGAGCTTATGTGATTTTCGAGTATCCTTAACGATTCCAAATGGTTCAACGGGCAAAGTCAAGTTGTGAAAGATTATGTGAATGAGCTAAGTGATTTAGGTACGTATAAGATTCATACGAACATTAAGATGAGAAGTAATTGATGAACTTACATGTGAATGTGAATAATTATGCATTGATAAAGGTTTGTGTATCTATATGTACTTATACATGAATTACTTATTTGATGGATTCAAATATGATATTGAATATGTGTACCGTGGAAAGGTTTCTGTAATTGAATGTGTTAAGCTATGTTTAATATATTTGAATTGATATGAATATGTTTATATGGTAGCTTTATTTGTATATGGCTTACTAAGCTTATAAAGCTTACTTTGTGTGTTCTTTTCATGTTTTATAGATCATTGAAGCTAGCTCGGATATCGGGGATCATCGAAAAATCATCATTATACTATCGACTACTTCTTGGTATTTTTGAAGCTTTGTAAATATGGCATATGGCATGTATAGGCTAGAGCGCTAATGATATGTTTTGTGTTAAGATTTGAGCCATGAGATTTGGCTTACTTTTGGGTTGGAAATGTTGTATATATTGGTCTTTTGAGTTGGCCTAAATAATGTGTTGGATAAGTCAATTATGTAATGTGTATGATGCCTTGTGTATGGCTTAATTATGTGATGTCGAAATGGTAAGTTATGTGACATGAAATAGGTGAAAATGTGATGATAAGATGCATATAGATGTTATGCAAGTTTAATAATTTTGGTATAAAGATTTAGTAGGTTTTGGTTATGGAATTGGATAGTTGAAATGGTTGTGTATAGATGGCATGATATGTGTATGAATTGGTATGTTTAGTTGCCTATTTATGTATTGTAATGGTTTCAAATTGTTTGCTTTGTGTACTTGAATATAGGGTGGCAAATTGGCTTTGCAAATTGCCTATTTTTTTCCACACGGGCAAAGACACGGGTGTGTGTCTCAACCATGTGTGACACACGGTCATGTTACACGCATTGTGTCCCCTGGGGTACCCTTCGAATTAAAGTCAGTATACCCTACAGTTTTGACATGGCCTGACACACGGGCATGTCTATTGGCCGTGTGAGTCACACAGCCTTGGCACATAGGCGTTTGTGGCCATTTCAAAAAGCGCACGGGATTGACACACGGGCGTGTGGTCAACTGTGTGACCCAAGTCAGTAACCCCTTAGATTTCACATGGCCTGACACACGGGCATGTCCTCAGCTGTGTGGTAAAAGTTAGTATGTATGCCTTGTTTTCACACAGCTTATGATACAAGCGTGTCTGGTAGCCGTGTGAGGCACACGGCCTATTCACACAGGCGTGTGACCATTTATATGTTTGAAAATTTTCTAAATACCTCAAAGTTTGCAAATGTTATCAGTTTAGTCCCGAACCTCTTCTAAGTATGTTTTAAGGTCTAGTGGGATCTTAAAAGGGAAAATATGGTTGATGTGTATGGACTTTGATTATGAATGTATAAATGTGTACTTTTATGATGTGATTGATCGGTAATACCCCGTAGCCCTATTTGGAAATTGATACGGGTTAGGGATGTTACATTTAATTGATATTAGAGCTATGGTTTAGTCGATTCTAGGACTAACGTAGCGCGTGAGAGTCTAGCTATACATGCCACATATATATATACACTGCGATAGTGTGATGATTTCTGACAGTTAAAATGTGTTTTTTGTATAGTAAATGGATCCTGATGAGCTATGGCCGATGATGTGGAAAGTAATGCACCCACTCCCGCTCAAGGGGCAGTGAGATCTGATTCTAGACTTGTTTTGAATAGCAACGAGGGAGAGGCTAAACAAGCCTTCTTCCAAATGATGAATAAGTGGTTCACTCAGTATATTAGAACTAATCCAGCAGCTCCACAACCTCCACCTCTGCCTAATCCTCCACAAGTCCCTATCATGCCACAAGTTGTGAATCCAATTCATTTGAGTAAGCCTTCGGTTGATAAAATTAGAAAATATGGGCCTAAGAGTTTCGTGCTACTACTGGTGATGATGCTGAGAGAGCTGAGTTTTGGCTTGAGAAATCGATACGAGTGTTTGATAAAATGTCGTGTACTCTTGATGAATGTTTTAAATGTGCTATCTCATTTCTAAGAGATACCGCCTATCCTTGGTCGAAAACGTTAATATCTATGGTTCCGAAAGGACGAGTCACTTGGGAGTTCTTTCAGACTAAATTTAGAAAGAAGTACATTAGTCAGAGATTCATAGATCAGAAACGCAAAGAGTTTCTTGAGTTGAAACAGGGTCGTATGTCTGTTACGAAATATGAACGATAATTTGTGAGATTAAGTCAATATGTACGAAAATGTATCTCAATTGATAAACTATAATATATACAAATTTTTACCCTATGCTTGGCATATTTATGGATGATTTTTCCTTGGTTTCATTGAATTTGATGCTCCTAATCCTTTAATTTAATGTTTTATACTCAGGAGAGCTTAGGATGGCGAAAAGAGCAAGAAATGGGCAAAAAATAGACAAATTGGGCCTACATCAGTGTTTCACACGGCCTAGGCATTTCCACACGGGTGATCCACACATCTGTGTATGACACACGAGTAGACCACATGCCCGTGTGTCATGGCCGTGTCGACATTAATCCAAGTCAGAATTGCACACGGCCTGAGCACTTGCACATGGCCATGTCCCTGTCGAGCCTAAGTCTAATTCTAATCGGAAAAGGCTAATTCTGGGCTATTTGGGCATTCCAAAGTCTATATAAACACCCTAGAAGAGGATTAAAGGGACACATAAAGTTGAAGGCAGAAAATACTCAAGGACAGCCATCAAAATCACCTCAGAGGTAGAATCTACATCTAGACTGAAGATTTCCATCCAATTTCCTAGAAGTTCTTTGGGTTTCTTTATGCTTTGTTGTTTTTCCAAACTTTGAGATGTTTTCCATTATTATTATGAACTAAATCTCTAAATACCTAAGGGAGATAAAAACTAAGACGGATCTTATTATTATTTGAGTTTATAATAAATACTTGTTCTTATTTTTAATTGTGAATTTAACCCTTGCTTTAATATTCCAGGACATTAATTTAGGTTTTTGATGTGCTTATTCAGTGGAGCAAAAGTCCATGTTTAAGAGTAGATCATTCATAATTAAGCGGAGTTGCATGCAATCGTAAAGATAAGACGACATAAATCTACCAGATTAGAGTCAAATCTAATAAGGGAATCCATAGATCGAGTTAATGCAACAATAGGGGTTTTAATTAGAAAGAGATTTCAATCAATCAACCTAGAGTCAGTTATTTTTAGTCTCGAGAGAGATATTAACATAAATCAGGGATTTCTACGGTTTAAGTCAAGTGAATAAATCGTCTAACTCAAAGATAATAAGTGAAGTCTAGGTGGATTCTTCCTTGGGTATTGTCTTCTCCATCGGTTTTCTAGAAAGTATTTCCAACTTTAATCTCTGTCGGAACCTTAGTTAGTTAGATAGTTAATTTTAGTTTTAAAACATCTCTTTCATTCTTAGGCTAGATAATAAAAAGATAGTAATTACTAGTACTTTTGGTCCTCGTGGATACGATATTTCCGGTCTCACCACAACTATACTACTGTTCGATAGGTGCGCTTGCGTTATTCGAATTTTAGTTAGTTTTACGACCATCAAGTTTTTGGCATCGTTGCAGGGGACTAAGATATTAGGAACGCTTAATTTTTATTAGTTTAGCCATTTTTAATTATTGCAATTTAATTTTGTTTTTTACTAATTTTTATTTTCTTTACATCCGGCAGGTTTTTATAGTTTATGACTAGAAAAAACCCGTCAGGACCTCTACTTTTCGATAGTGAAATTGAGAGCACAACTCACAGAAGCTAAAGAGAAATAAGGCGAAGCCTACAATACATAAAGGAAGGGTGAGAGGACGATATTCATACTACGACCGAGGACATGGCTGATAATTAGAATAATCCACTACCTGCTGTAGTTGCGGCAAATCCAATAGATTCAAATCCTGCTCCTCGTACTATGTATAATTATGCTAAACCTCCTTTAACAGGAACTGACTCGAGTATAGTTAGACCTCCTGTCGCTGCAAATAATTTTGAACTAAAACCTAACACAATCTAAATGATACAATAGTTTGTTCAGTTTGATGGTTTGTAGGACAAGTGTAACACCCCAAACCCGGCCCAGACGTTATGGCCAGTCTGACGTGTAACATGGACTTACGACTTAGTATGCATTTGTTGGTTTAAGTGATTGGGGTAGTCTTCGTAAAAACAGCGGTTGAATGAAAAGTAGGTTTATCAATCTTTAGGCTATCCATTTGTTGTACTTGTTGAGTCTTGGAAAACATTCATTAATTTTGAAAACCCGCGCAGCCTAACACTAGCAGTTTTGACATAGTATAAATATAATCAAAAAATAAAACCATAGCGGAAAAAAGAAATTTAAATAGCGGACTTATTACAACTTAAAACCCAAAATTAAATCAGAATATAAAATAATAAAAATAAACTAACTTAGAAAAACCAACTTTGCAGATGATTCATAGCTCCCAGCCCACTATGGTTGGGGATTTCCTGCAGAGATGAAAATAAAGGGTGAGTTCAGTAAACTCAGTGTGTAACATAACCCAACCATAGCCCAAAACGGATCAAACCTCAGAGTCAGACTTATCTGGGCCTTGGCCCAGTATAGATATCAGAATGAAACCCATAGGCCCATAGCAGATACAGAACAAATATATCATGAATACAGAAATCCCAACCCAGAGCCATCCATAACACCCCCGTACCAGCCTTACACCATGTGGGGAGACTACTCGACCCACCCAACCGCTACACACCACAAAAATTGCAGCGAAGCTGCCAGATATTATGACGAAGTCACCAGATACAGATATTGTGGCTAGGCCACCAGAACAGATATATATATATATGTGGCGAAGCCACCAGATTGCAGTGAGGCTGCCAGAACGCTTCCTCCATCAATATAAACCCATGTCCCATGCAACAGAAATAATATGTCATGGCATACGTATACAGAAACAGAACATCATGCTTTTTAGAGAAAAATATAACCCTAGAGGTAAAATCATTATTTTGCATGCATAAGGGTATTTCAGTAATTATTAGCTATTGCTAAGGTTTCATGCTCATTCTAACGTTTACCAAGTAATCAGAAGTAGTTACCTCGTCTTTTTACCAAAGTGAGCCCGTTGGCCCACTGGCCCGTTTTCGGCCCATTAAGCCCAAAAATACCGTTGTGCACGAAAATGCACACTCTGCACTCTAATCATCCAAATGCACCATATTCATTAACAACTGTCTCACGAGCACTCGCACGCTCGCGAGTTCACAAAATACCAACGTTTCGATATTTCGGCTTTTACTGATTTAGTCTAAGGGAGGGTGTCGTTTACACACTTGGTTGATGACAATTGATGACGATATCTCCCACGCGATAATCCTATTAGAAGATTGCAGTTAATCCGCACTCCAAACACTCTTAGCTGACACCCAACCCAAACAAACACGTCACAAAGCGAAAGGGATTAGCCAAGAAAGGTATGCCTACTCTCCTCATGGTTTGCTCTATTTAAAGCCAGCTCTCCATCTACTCTTATGTTAGCTTCCCGATGTGGGATCCCTCCATCACTAGAGTTTAAAACCAACACCAACTCTTGCCGTCCCAACATAGCAAAATAATCAACCTCTGCGTGCCAAGGGATTCGAACCAAAGTCCTCTCACATGCCAACTCACGCCACCACCACTAGGCCATCAACTCATTTGTGTCATAAATCCAACACATTAAACTTTAAAGCGCACCTACTTGCCTCCAGATTTATTGGAAAGAAAAACCAAAATATATTGCAAGAGCCAAGACTTGAACTTTGGACCTCTTGCTTCCTCTATGGCGTCACTTCCTTGTCCCCTAAGTGGCACCACCTTGCCACTACACCACACTCCTTTTTGTGTCATCTTTTACCTCTTTACTCTTAAAAGCCCAAACGCCAATTGCATCACCTGCTCATAAAATTAAAATTCCAAAGACTACCATGGATTTAACTTAAGTTTGGGCATTCCAAAGGCCCACTAACCTACTAAAATATATATTAACCAACCAAAACACACACAAATTTTAAAAATCACAGAAACATAGAAAACCCAAAAATTGGGGCGTTATAACTCTACCCTTCTTAAAGAAATTTCATCCCGAAATTTTACCTTAATCAAACAGATGAGGATATTGTTGATGCATCGCCACTTCTGGCTCCCAAGTAGCTTCCTCTCTGCCATGATTACGCCACAGTACCTTTACTAGCGGAACTGATTTCCTCCTCAAAATCTTAACATCTAGATCCAAAATCTAAACAGGCTCTTCCTCAAAAGTCAAGTTTGTTTGGATCTCAATATCTGCAACCGGCACAACATGAGTAGGGTCAAAATGATATTGCCTTAACATGGAGACGTGAAAGACATCATGAATCCTATCGAACTCTGGAGGTAGTTCCAACTGATAAGCCACTGGACCCACTTGCTTAAGAATCCGATAAGGCCCAATGAACTGCGGACTTAACTTGCCTTTCCTCCTAAACCTTAATATTTTCTTCCAAGGTGAAACATTCAAGAAGACCATATCACCCACATAGTACTCAATTTCCTTGCGCTTCAAATCTGCATATGACTTCTGTCTATCAGATGCTTCCTTCAACCAGTCTCTAATCAACTTGACCCTATCCTAAGTATCTGCCACCAATTCAGGTCCAAGAACCTGTCGTTCACCCAACTCGGTCCAACAACTAGGTGTACGACATCTTCGGCCACACAGTGCCTCATAAGGAGCCATTCAAATACTTGCCTGATAACTGTTGTATGCAAACTCTGCCAACGGTAAGTAACCCTCCCAACTGCCTCAAAAGTCGATAACGCATCCCCTCAACATGTCTTCCAGAATCTGAATAACCCTTTCCAACTGACCATCAGTCTAAGGATGAAAGGCTGTACTAAAGTTCAATCGCGTACCCAACGCCTCATGCAACTTTTGCCAAAACCGAGATGTGAATCTAGGATCTCGATCAGAAATAATCGACACTGGCACTCCATAAAGTTGCACTATTTCTACTACATACAATTTGGCTAACTTTTGAAGTGAATAATCAGTGCGGACAGGTATGAAATGAGCAGATTTGGTCAACCTATTCACAATTACCCAAATCGAGTCCTTCTTCGACGGTGTCAAGGGTAGCCCACTCACAAAATCCATGGTTACCCTCTCCCACTTCCAAAGTGGTACTTTCACTGGCTGCAAAAGTCTAGAAGGTAATTGATGTTCAGCTTTCACTTGCTGACAAGTCAGACATTTTCCCACAACTTTCGTTACCTCTCGCTTCAATCCAGACCACCAATACAACTCCTTTAAGTCGTGATACATTTTACTCCCTTCAGGATGTATAGCACACAGACCTCCATGAGCTTCTTTCAGAATTGCTTGCCTCAAGTCAAAGTCCTTCGGAATACAAACTCTACCTCAGTAACACAGAAATCCCTCACTGTTCAATCCGAACTCAGAAGTATCCCCATTCTTATCCTGCCAGAATCGAGAAACCAGGGACTCATCCCTCGACTGTTTTTCCTTAATCTCATCCACCCAGGTCGGCCTAACTTGCAGTTCTACTAACAGACTACCGACGTCATACAGACTCAAACGAGCAAACATGGCTCTCAAATCAGATACAGTTCTACGACTTAGGGCATCAGCCACCATATTAGCTTTGCCTAGGTGATACTTAATCGTACAGTCATAATCCTTAAGCAACTCTATTCATCTCCACTACCTAAGGTTCAGCTCATAATGAGTCAGCAAGTACTTAAGACTCTTATGATCTGTGTATATAATACACCTTTCTCCGTACAGGTAATGTCTCCAAATCTTAAGTGCAAATATTACCGCTGCCAACTCCAGATCATGAGTAGGATAGTTAACTTCATGTGGTTTAAGCTATCGCGATGCATAAGCAACCACTTTACCCTCTTGCATTAGCACACAGTCCAACCCTACATGTGATGCATCACTGTATACAGTAAAATCTTTTCCAGACTCCGGCTGAATCAGTACAGGTGCCTCGGTCAAAACTTTCTTCAGCTTCTCAAAAGATTCCTGTTGTTTCTCAGTCCAAACAAACAGTACTTCCTTCCTTATAAGCTTTGTCAAAGGCGCTGCCATCATAGAAAATCCTTCCACAAACCTTCTATAGTACCCAGCTAAACCCAGAAAACTTTGAATTTCTGACACTGACCTCAGTGGCTTCCATTCCAGAATCGCTTCAATCTTTTGAGGGTCCGCCTTGATCCCTTCAACAGAGACAACATGCCCCAAGAAAGTTACCTCTCTCAACCAGAACTCACACTTACTGAATTTCGCATAAAGCTCATTCTCCCTCAGCATTTGCAACACAATACGAAGGTGCTCATCATGCTTCTTCTCAGTTTCAGAATAAACCAGAATATCGTCGATAAAGACGACCACGAATCAATCCAAGTATGGCTGGAACACTCGATTCATCAGATCCATAAATGCCGCAGGTGCGTTCGTCAATCCAAATGGCATAACCAAGAACTCATAGTGACCATACCTAGTTCTAAATGCCATCTTGTGAATATCCACCTCATTAACCCTCAACTGATGATACCCAGATCGAAGGTCAATCTTGGAAAATACTGAAGCTCCTCTAAGTTGGTCGACTAAATCATCGATTCTCGGCAGTGGGTACTTGTTCTTAATCGTCAGTTTGTTCAACTACCGATAATTGATGCATATCCGCATTGACCTATCTTTCTTCTTTACGTACAACACTGGTGCTCCCTACGAAGACACACTTGGTCTAATGAAGCCTCTATCCAATAACTCTTGAATTTGGGCTTTCAGCTCCATCAACTCCTTCGGTGCCATCCTATAAGGTGCAATGGACACCGGTACTGTTTCAGGTAACAAGTCGATTCCAAACTCAACCTCTCGGTTCAGGGGTCAACCCGGAAGCTCCTCTGGAAAAACATCTTGAAAATCCTTGACGATTCTAATTTTATCCACTATCAAATCCTCAGTTTTTGATTGGCTTACAGATGCCAAATAAGCCTCACATCACTTTCGAATCCACTTCTCGGCTCTCAATGCCGACACCACATTAGACAGATAGTCCTTACGCTCGCCTATCACCAAAACCTCCTCATCCTTTATGGTCTTTAACATTATTCACTAAGCAGCACAATCCAGAGTAGCCCTATGCTTAACAAGCCAATCCATTCCCAAAATAAGATTGAATTCTTCAAAAGGTAGCTCCATCAGATCTCTAGAGAAAACTTTTCCTTGAGTTTCTATAGGCACATCTCTATACAGTTTATCTACCCTAACCGAGTGACCCAAAGGACTTAGTACAGATACTCAACTCACGGTCTCCTCAAAGCGCACACCCAGTGACCCAGATATAGCACATGGAACATATGAATGGGTAGATCCAACATCTATCAACACAGTGTATGGCATACTGGAAGTCAGAAACGTACCAGTTATGACGTCAGGTGCATCACCCTCCTCTCGGCGACAAGCTACATACACCAACGCCGGCTGACGAGCCTCAGCAAATCTAGCACCCCTGCCAGACGCTCCTCTTCCTCGACCGTTTCCATTACCACCACTGCCTTGCCCACATCCCCTCGGAAACTATGGTCAACCCCTCACTGGTTAAGTGACCCTCTACTCTAAAACTTAAACCTGATCTGGTTCCTGGGGACAATCCTTAACCCTATGCTCCATAGATCCGCATCGAAAACAAGCACCAGAACGTTTCCGACCCTCGCCCATATGCATCTTTCCAGAATTCCTACAACCCTGTGGTCTAACAGCATTCATCGGTACTGCTCGAACTGGCTCTATTACCCTTACTCTCTTAACATTCCTGTTCATACCACCTGAAAGTCCAGAATCTCTCCTAAAATAGTTCCGATCTTTCTCACGATTCTGTCTTTCTGTATGCTTCACTTCCTCAGCTATCTTAGCTTTCTCCACTAAAGCAGCGAAGTTACGCTCCCTCTGCAGAGCAATCAGCACCCTAAGTTCATCTTTCAGACCATCCTTGAAGCGTATGCTACGCTCATACTCTGTAGCGACAATCCTAAAAGCATACCGGCTCAGTCTCAGAAACTCGGACTCATACTCAGCCACTGACTTACTCCCTTGGACTAGGTTCAGAAATTCTTTCCGGCGAGCGTGCACGTAACTAGCCCCAACATACTTTCCTTTGAAGGCTATCTTAAACAGCTCCCAAGTCACACTGTCAGCAGGAGTTCCATCTCTCACTGTGAGCCACCACTAATAAGCCTCATCCCTGAGTAACGATATGGCTCCCTTCAGCTTCTGCTCCACAAAGCAGTCCAGATCATCCATAATCCGCTTTGTGGCTTCTAACCAATACTCGACCACATTCGGACCTACACCAAATACACCCCTAAATATCTCTGCTCCATTGGCCCGGAGTCCCTTAGAAATAGACCATCGAATTCTGTTTCCCGTACTTGCCCCAGTAACCCTTTCCAAAACTCGGAGCATTGCCTGGGATAGAGCATCGTCCCCGGCACCTCGATCATGAGACTTTACCTCTGTTGCCGGTGGTACTGGTGCATCTGCTACCGGTACATGTCTTGAAGATGAAGATTCATCCTGAGCATTACCTCGGCCATGTCCACGGCCTCTTCCATGAGCTGCTCGTGTACTCATTTCGTATTATCTGGTTAAGAATTTTATGAATCAGTTTAATATTTCAGTGTTTATTACAGATGTCTTATGAATAACAATAATTCAGAGTTTGAGTTTGTTTCCTTTTGCGGTAGCCTAGCTACAGTCTCAGTCTACTTATCAGAATTTCTATAGTTCCAATTGTACCCTAACTAAAGTACCATGATAAGGTTTTGTACAAGCATATAACAGATATTTCAGAAACAATCAGAAAGGCTCAGAAAACTTATAGACTTGGGCCGGAGATTCAGTGTGCCACCTTCTAAAAAAAACCTAATTTTAGAAAACTGATTTTAATCTTTAAAATCATCTATTTGTAAAGAGAAAATATTGGAAACATTCTTGAAAACAATTTATAATCAAGTTCCAAAAAAAATGATTTTTGAAAACCTTTATTCAGTGTTTCTTTACAAACTCCTATTTTTAGACCCGTTTCACAACTGAGTTGTTGTAACTTGGCTCTAATACCACTAAAGGTAACACCCCAAACTCGGCCCAGACATTATGGCCAAATCTAATGTGTCACATGGACTTACGACTTAGTATGCATTTGTTGGTTTAAGTGATTGGGGTGGTCTTTGTAAAAACATCGGTTGAATGAAAAGCCAGTTTATCAATCTTTAGGCTATCCATTTGTTGTGCTTGTTGAGTCTTGGAAAACGTTCCTTAATTTTGAAAACCCCCGCAGCCTAACACTAGCAGTTTCGACATAGTATAAATATAATAAGAAAATAAAACCATAGCGGAAAAAGAAATTTAAATAGCGGCCTTATTACAACTTAAAACCCAAAATTAAATCAGAATATAAAATAATAAAAATAAACTAACTTAGAAAAACCAACTTTGCAGATGATGTGGCCATTTTGAATCCCTCACAGCTCCAAGCCCACTATGGTTGGGGATTTCCTGCAGAGATGAAAATAAAGGGTGAGTTCGGTAAACTCAGTGTGTAACATAACCCAACCATAACCCAAAATGAATCGTTTGTAGTAACCCGCTAAGCCTAGAAAACTTCTAATCTCTTATACATTCCTCGGCGATTTCCACTCAACAATAGCAGAGATCTTACTCGAGTTAACTCTAATCCCATCACCCGACACGATGTGTCCTAAGAACCCATCCTCTCGGAGCCAAAACTCAATTTTACTAAACTTGGCATACAACTGCTTATCTTTTAAAGTTTGTAAAACAGTTCTCAAATGCTCCGCGTGTTCACTCTTATCACAAGAATAAATAAAAATATCATCGATAAAAACAACAACAAACTTATCCAAGTACGGTTGGAAAATATGATTCATTAAATCCATAAACACGGCGGGAGCATTTGTTAAACCAAAGGGCATGACAAGGAACTCATAGTGCTCGTACCTCGTCCGAAACGCGATTTTCTGTACATCTTGCTCCTTAACCCTTAGCTAGTAATAGTCAGACCTTAAGTCTATCTTAGAAAACACTGTGGCTCCTTCCAATTGGTCAAAAAGATCATCGATCCTTGGCAAAGGATACTTGTTCTTCACAGTATCCTTGTTGAGCTGTCTATAGTCTATACATAACCTCATTGACCCGTCTTTCATTTTCATAAAAAGTACCGAAGCACCCTACGGAGAATAGCTCGGTCTCGCAAAACCCTTATTCATTAATTCCTGTAGCTGAACCTTTAACTCTTTTAACTCCAACGGTGCCATCCTATACGGGGCAACTGAAATAGGCGCCGTACATGTAATAGTCCAGTTTAGACCCTATTTGGAACAGTGGTTTTGGGACCACAAATCCAAGTTAGAAAAATATTTTAATATTATTTTTGATGTTTATATTAGGTGAATTGATATGTGTGAAAATTTCATGTGAAAATTTTACTGTTTGCATGCTCGATTTAAGAAAAAGACGTAATCGCGTAAAGCGCAAAAGTTAGCTATTAAATGTGTAAGTGTCGAATTGCTATTGTTTTTATAGTGTGGGGTCCTTAAAAGGAAATTAGGCCATTTAAGGGTAGTATGGATGGTTTTGGGCTTGTATGATATGTTTTACTAATTAAATCTATAAGGTTAAAATGGTAATTAATATATTAATAAGTATTAAATAAAATAAAACAAAGAATTAGTGGAATTCATCTTTTTTTTTTTGCCAAAACTTGAGAAGGAAGTGTTCATCCATGGATTTTTAGGGTTCGGTATTTTTGAAGCATAATTCGGGTATGTGTTTTGCACGATTTTTAATGATTTTTACGTTTTCGAGATCGTTGCTTTGTGTTCTAGCTAGCCCATGCCTCAATTTTGGAAATTGATGATGATTTTGTGTTTTTCCATTGTTGAAGCTTGATGATTTTTGTGTTTGATGATGAAAAATAAATATATGTAGTTAGATTAATATGTTTAATTAAGTTATTTTTGATAAAAATGTCTATATAGGACTAAATTGTAAATTTTGCAAATTGAGGGGTCACAATGTGAAATAAATGAAACATATGGGCTTATACGGGCTAGGGGTAAATTCAACCTAACATGGGTGTAGTCAAATTTTGAATATTTTGTGTTTTGTGAAATAGAGACTAAATTGTGAAAAATATGAAACGTTAGGGGCAAAAGTGTAATAAGCCCATTTATGTGTTTTTGGATGAATATGATTGAATATTTGATAAAATAAGTTTAATTTATATTAATTTAGATCAAGAAAAGAGAAAATCATATTTGGATCGGGGGAAATCTAGAGTTGTTGAATAGTCGACCCGGTCTGTTTGTCTTTGTACGAGGTAAGTTCATAAGAAAATACATGTCGTTAAATTTGATTGTATATATTATATTTTTTTCCAAATTGAACTATTTCTTGTATGTATATGTTCAAGCCAATTTTTTTAAGTATGGAGAAGTATTTATAAGCCTAAATCGATCGAGTTGCGTCATCTGAAAATCCCGTACGAACCTTAGTAATAGTTATGATACATATGTGATGACATAGGATTCCGATATGTGATTTGTGTAAGACCACATACATTGGCATCAATTTTTGATTTGCATGTAAGGCCATGTCTTGGACATCGACATCATATATGAGTTCGTGTAAGACCTTGTTTGGGACAGTGGCATCGATATGTGATTTCATGTAAGACCACATTTGGGACATTAGAACTGTACGAGCTTTTTGATTATCTGAGTATCCTTATTAATTCCAAATGGTCCAATTGGCAATATCAAGTTAAGATCGAATGTGAAATCGAGCTAAAAGGTCAGGTATGTACTAAGTTAAATGATTGAGTAGTAAGGTAAGAATTTACTTTATATGAATATATGAAATGTGCATTATGAAAGTGAGAGTTAAATATGCTTATGAATATATGTGTATTCGGCCAAGTGGAAAATAATGCTAAAGTATATGTATTGATATATGAAGTTATAAGCTTGATAACTGTATGTGTGGTTATGGTTAGTATGATTCAGTTTAATCAAATTAAATTGTGAATGCCATTGAAATGATTTATTTTCTTATGACTTACTAAGCTATTCAAGCCTACTCTGTGTGTGTATGTTCTTTGTTTTATAGATTTTTGAAGCTAGTTACGAGCTCGGGGATCGTCAAGGAAATCCATCACACTATCGATCGCTATTTCGGTACCTTTAAAGCTTGAATTTTGAACCTATGGCATTTATAGCCTAGTATTTGTTTTGGTTGGATTTGAGTTTATAATTATTAAAGCCATGTGAAAATGGTTAGAATGATGTCTAAGCTTAGGTGATTTCGGTTATGATATATATGGCTTGATATATTAGATGAGTAATATGTATGCTATATGCGTGTGATGTGTTTGGAATATGCTTAAGGTTTAAAGTAATGTTATGTATAGCTCATGATTATTCATTTCGTAAATTTGATATATATGGTTGATGAATATATTTAGGTAATGAATAGTTAATGACTTATTATTGAGATGTATAATTTGTAACATGAATTGGTTTGAACATTGCTTATAGAGTAATTATGTTTTCTGTTATGAAATGAAATATATAAGTGATGTTTTAAAGTTATTTATAATTTGACTATGGTGTTTAAATCTTGTCATCAAGTGTTTATTCATATGTTAACGTTGGATTTGTGGTATTGGACATATGTGAACTAAATTAGGCTATGAAAATTGGATTAAGAAATGTGGATTTTGTGTCGATTTAAAATGGAATGCTTAAATAGGTAATTTGGTTTAGAAATGATAATGTAAGTGTATATGTATATATGGCTAAGGCATTAAAACTATAATGATATGTATGAAATTTGGTTTATAGCATATTTAAATAAATATATTATGTATTGAATGTTATATAGAATGACCGAATATGAAATAATTTAGTTTGATTGTGTGAATGAAATTTTAGCATGAATTGAAGCATATAAAATTAGCATATGAATTATGTGTATTCTTAGTTGTTATTTGTGCTTAAAATGGCTTAAGATAACAAGGTCTTATGCGCATGGTTTTGTGATTAGGAAAGAAGTATGTTTAGTCTTAAATTATGTTAGTTTAAATGCAACCAATGTCGCATAAATGAGTGATACTTAAGTTGTGTTATGGCTCATATTGTTTGAGTCTAAATGTGCACTATGTTTGCTAATAAACAACAATATATTCGGCCATAATGTATAATAACCAAGGTTGCATTTTTGTGTGGATGTTAATTGGTTTTAATACGTGAACATGCTTAGATTATGAAATGTATTTTGATATTCAGCTTATGAAAAATTGTTGCTATATGTCTGGTATATGTTGTGCAATGATTTATATATATACTTGAATTAATTTTAAATATGCCAATGATAGTAATATAATAGTTTTAAGTTTGAAATTGAATAAGATAAGTAATCTGATGAGTTTAAATTACAAAGCAAGAAATGTAGTAAATGCCTGTTCTGAACTGTGCTATGTCTGATAATGCCTCATAACCCAAATTTGATGACAGATACGGTTAGGGGTGTTACATTTGATTGGTATCATAGTTATGGTTAGTCGGTTCTAGGACTAACGTAGCACATGTGAGTCTAGCTATACATGCCATATTGATAAACTGCGATAGTGTGATGGTTCTTGACAATTAAAATGTGTTTTGTTAAAGTAAATGGATCTTGATCGAGCCGTAGCAAATGACGTGGAAAGTAATGCACCGGCTCCAGCTCAAGGGGCAGTGTAATCTGATTGTAGACCTATTACGAGTAGCCACGAGGGAGAGGTTAAGCAAGCATTCTTCTAGATGATGAGCAAATGGTTCACACAGTATATCCAGACAAATCTAGTTATTCAACAACCCCCACCCCCGCCTAATCATCCTTAAATACCCATGGTACCTCAAGTAATTGTTCGATGAGATTAAATAAGCCCCAGTTGATAAAATCAGAAAACACGGGGCTGAAAAATTTAGAGCTGCTATTGATAACGATGCTGAGCGAGCTGAATTCTGGCTCGATAATACTATTCGTGTGTTTGATGAGCTATCTTGTACCCCTGACGAGTGTATAATATGTGTTGTATCCTTACTTTGAGATTCTACATATTACTGGTGGAATACATTAATACCAGTAGTTCTAAAAGAACGAGTGACCTGGGAGTTCATTCAGTTTGAATTTCGTAAGAAATACATCAGTCAGAGATTCATTGATCAAAAACATAAAGAATTCATTGAGTTGAAATAGGGTCGTATGACCGTAACAGAATATGAATGAGAATTTGTAAGACTCAGCAGATATGCCGGGGAATGTGTTTCGATTGAAGCTATAATGTGTAAAAGATTTGAAGACAGGTTGAATGAAGACATTAAGCTGTTAGTTGGGACACTTGAAATAAAAGAGTTCGTTGTACTAGTTGAGCGAGGATGTAAAGCCGAAGAGCTCGGGAAAGAGAAAAGAAAAGCTAACTTCGAAGCTAGAGATTTACGAAAGGCTACTGCGGGCTATTCTAGACATGATCGAGATAAACCACCTGTGAGTTCGAGAGCTACCTCAGTAGTTAGTGTTGGTAACATCTGACCGAACCAACTTGAGTGCAAAAATTGTGGTAAACAACATCCCGGTAGATGTAGATTGAATGATCGAGCTTGTTTTAAATGTGGTTCGATGGATCATTTCATTCGTGAATGCCCTGAGTTGGTTGAGCAAGACATGAAGCAGAATACAAGGCCGAGTAACACGGCAGGTCGAGGTAGACCACCCAAAAATGCAGGTAATGTGAGTGGCAGTCAGAGGGGAACTAAAGACACGGCTATTAAATCTGAGGCTCACGCACCTGCCAGAGCTTATGTTATCTGCACTCGTGAAGAAGCTTCGTCTCCAAATGTTATTATCGGTACTTTCACTCTCTATGATACTAGTATTGTTACATTGATTGATCCTGGATCAACTCATTCTTATGTATATGAAACTTTAGTATCTAGTAAGACTTTGCCTGTAGAGTCTATTGAGTTTGTGATTAGAGTATCGAACCCCTTAGGCCAGTGTGTTTTGCTTGATAAAGTATGCAAAAATTGTCTGTTGATGATTCAAGATTCATGTTTTCTGGCTGATTTGATGTTGTTTCCATTTGATTTGTTTGATATAATTCTAGGTATGGATTGGCTAACGTTACATGATGCTATTGTGAACTGCAAACGAAAGAATATTGATTTTCGATGTTAGAATGATGAAATAATTTGGATTGAGTCTAATGATCTGAATGGTTTACCGGCAGTGATTTCTTTGATGTTAGATAAAAATATGTGAGAAAGGGTCGTGAAGCTTATTTTTCCTATATACTCGATTCTAAAGTGACTGAAAAGAAGATTGAATCGGTACCAGTAGTGTATGAATATTCAGATGTGTTTTCTGAAGAATTATCGAGTTTGCCACCAATCCAAGAAGTGGAATTTGGTATTGAGTTAGTGCCGGGGACAACTCCGATTTCAACAGCTCCGTACAGAATGGAAGAATGGCACCAACCAAATTAAAAGAATTCAAAGCTCAGTTGCAAGAATTGACAGATAGAGGTTTCGAGCGACTGAGTTTTTCTCCCTAGGGTGCACCGGTTTTGTTTGTGAAAAAGAAAGGCGGAACTATGAGAATGTGCATCGATTACCGACAGCTCAATAAGGTGACTATAAAGAATAAATATCCTTTTCCATGGATTGACGACTTGTTCGATTAGTTGGAATAGGCTACAGTGTTTTCAAAGATAGATTTGAGATCGAGTTACTATCAGCTGTGAGTTAAAGACTCTGATATGTTGAAATCTGATTTCCAAACGAGGTACGAACACTATGAGTTTTGGTTATGCCTTTCGGACTTACTAATGTACTTTCTATTTTTATGGATTTAATGAATCGGATCTTCAGACTATATTTGGATCGATTTGTAGTTGTGTTCATAGATGACATATTGATCTATTCCCGTGATGAATTTGAGCATGTCGAACACTTGAAAATTGTGCTACAGGCTTTACGTGATAAATAGTTGTATGCGAAGTTTAATCAATGTGAGTTTTGGTTGCGTGAAGTTGGGTTTTTAGGACATGTTGTATTAGCATCGGGTATTTGGGTTGATCTGAGCAAGATTTCAGCCATATTGGATTGGAAGCCTCCAAGAAATGTTTCTGAATTCTGAAGTTTTCTGGGACTTGCTGGATATTACAAACGATTTGTAAAAGGTTTCTCAATGGTTGCAACCCTAATGACACGAATACTTCAGAAAGATGTTAAGTTCAAGAGGTCAGAAAAGTGCCAGAAAAGTTTTGATCAGATGAAAGCTTTATTAACTGAAGCTCCAGTGCTAGTTCAGCCAGAATTGGGTAAAGAATTCGTAATCTTTAGTTATTCATCTTTGAATGGTTTGGGCTGTGTTTTGATGCAGGAAGGCAAAGTTATAGGTTATGCCTCGAGATAGTTAAAGCTGCATGAAAAGAACTATTCGACGCACGATTTGGAATTAGCAGCTATTGTGTTTGTATTGAAAATATGGCGCCACTATTTTTTCGGTGAGAAATGTGATGTCTATTCTTATCACAAAAGCTTAAAATATTTGATGACTCAGAAAGATCTAAATTTAAGATAGCGAATTTTGTTAGAATTGCTAAAAGATTACGAGCTTTTGATTGACTACCATCTGAGAAAGGCTAATGTTGCTGTTGATGCTTTAGGTAAAAAAATCTTTGTTTGCTCTGCGTGCGATGAATACGCATATGGATTTATCTGATGATGGTTCGGTTGTAGCTGAGTTAAAAGCAAGACCGTTAGTTATGTAGTAGATTTGCGAAGCTCAGAAAGTCGATAATGATTTGTTAGCAGAGCGGGCCCAATGTGATTTGAATATTGAATCAGAGTTTTGAGTTGATGCCGAGGGTTGTTTCAGGTTAAGAAATCGAATATGTGTTCTGAGAAATTCAGAGTTGATTTAGATGATTTTGAATGAAGCTCATAGCAGTCAGTTATCTGTTCATCCGAGTAGTACAAAAGTGTATGATGATTTGAAATAGCTTTACTGGTGGAATGGTATGAAACGAGACATCTCTGACTTTGTTTCGAAATGTTTAATCTGTCAACAAGTCAAAGCCAATCATCAAGTATTGTCTGGGTTACTTCAACCGATTATGATACCCGAGTGGAAATGGGACAGAGTCACGATGGATTTTGTATCAGGTTTGCCTTAGTCACCGAGTAAGAAAGATGCGATCTGGGTTATTGTGGATAGATTGACTAAATCGGTTCATTTCATTCTGATTCGCATAGATTACTCGCTCGATAAGCTTTCTGAGTTGTACATTTCTCGGATTGTGAGATTGCACGGAGTACCTATCTCTATTGTTTCGAATAGAAATCCGAGGTTCAAATCACGGTTTTGGAAGAAACTGCAAGATGCATTAGGTACAAAACTACACTTCAGTACTACCTTCCACCCACAAACAGATGGTCAATCCAAGTGGATTATTTCAACACTCGAGGATATGTTGAGATGTTGTATTCTCGAGTTCGAAGGTATGTGGGAACAATACTTGCCACCAATTGAATTTGCGTATAATAATAGCTTTCAATCGAGTATCAAAATGGCTCCTTATGAGGCTTTGTACAGTCTCAAATTTTGAACACCTTTATATTGGACTGAACTTAGTGAGAAAAAGATACGCGGGGTCGATTAGATCAAAGTGATTGAACAGAAAGTAAAAGTGATTCGTGATAGTCTAAAAGCAATGCCAGATCGTCAGAAATAGTATGTAGACTTGAAACGAAAAGATATTGAGTTTTAGATCAGGGACAAAGTGTTTTTGAAAGTCTCACCATGGAAGAAAATAATTCGATTCGGTCGTAAAGGTAAATTGAGTCCAAGATTTATTGGGCCGTATAAGATTATTGAGCGTATCAGGCTTGTTGCTTACAGACTGTTGTTGCCACCTGAGTTAGAAAAGATCCATAACGTGTTTCACATATCGATGCTTCGATGATATCAATCCAACCCATCGCATGTGATTTCCCCGTCTGAGATTGAGATTCGATCCGATATGACTTACGAGGAAGAACCAATCTGAATTTTAGATCGCGAGGTTAAAGAATAAAAAAATAAAAAAAAACTCTTTAGTGAATGTCCTATGGCACCGACACAGAGTTGAAGAAGCTACATGGGAGCCCGAGGATGATATGAGAGAACGTTACCCAAACCTATTTGCCGGTAAAATTTTCAGGGACGAAAATCCCTAAGGGGGGAGAGTTGTAATAGCCCGGTTTAGACCCTTTTCGGAACAATGGTTTCGAGACCAAAAATCCAAGTAAAAAAATATTTTAATATTATTTTTTATGTTTATAGTATGTGAATTGATATGTGTGAAAATTTCGTGTGAAAATTTTATTGTTTGTGTGCTCGATTTAAGAAAAAGGATCTAATCGCGTAAAATGCAAAAGTTAGCTATTAAATATGTAAGTGCCGAATTACTATTATTTTTATAATGTGGGGTCCTTAAAAGGAAATTAGGCCATTTAAGGGTAGCATGGATGGTTTTCGGCTTGTATTATATGGTTTACTAATTAAATTTATAAGGTTAAAATGGTAATTAATATATTAATATGTATTAAATAAAATAAAAGAAAGAATTAGTGGCATTCATCTTTGTTTTTGCCGAAACTTGAGAAGGAAATGTTCATCCATGCAGTTTTAGGGTTCGGCATTCTTGAAGCATAATTCGGGTATGTGTTTGGCTCGATTTATAACATTATTTACGTTTTTTGAGATTGTTGCTTTGTGTTTTAACTAGCCCATGCCCCAATTTTGGAAATTGATGATGATTTTGTGTTTTTCCATTGTTGAAGCTTGATGAGTTTTGTGTTTGATGATGAAAAATAAATATATGTAGTTAGATTAAAATGTTTAATTAAGTGATTTTTTATAAAAATTTCTATATAGGACTAAATTGTAAATTTTACAAACTGAGGGGTCAAAATGTGAAATAAATGAAACATATGGGCTTATGGGCTGGGGGTAAATTCGGCCTAACATGGGTGTAGTCAAATTTTGAATATTTTTGTTTTGTGAAATAGGGACTAAATTGTGACATCAGGGGAAAAACTGTAGTTAGCCCATTTATGCTTTTTTGGATTAATTTGATTGAATATTTGATTAAATAAATTTAATTTATATTAATTTAGATCAAGAAAAGAGAAAATCAGATTTGGATCGGGGGAAATCTAAAGTTGTTGAATAGTCAACCGGGTCTGTTTGTCTTCATATGAGGTGAGTTCATAAGAAAATACATGTCGTTAAATTCGATTGTATATATTATATTTGTGCCGAATTGAACTATTGCTTGTATATATATGCTCAAGCCGAATTTTTTTAAGTATGGAGAAGTATTTATAGGCTTGAATCGATCGAGTTACGACGTCTGAAAGTCCCGTATGAACCTTAGGAATAGTTAGGATACATATGTCATGACATAAGATTCCGATATGTGATTTCGTGTAAGACCACATCTGGGACGTTGGCAATTATTTGTGATTTGCATGTAATACCATGTCTGGGACATCGCCATCGTATATGAGTTCGTGTGAGACCTTGTCTGGGACGGTGGCATCGATATGTGATTACATGTAAGACCACGTCTAGGATGTTGGCGTTGCATGAGCTTTTCGATTATCTGAGTACCCTTATTAATTTTGAATGGTTCAACGGGCAATATCGAGTTAAGATCGAATGTGAAATTGAGCTAAAAGGTCAGGTATGTACTAATTTAAATGATTGAGTAGTAAGGTAAGTATATACTTTATATGAATATATAAAATGTGCATTATGAAAGTGAGAGTTAAATATGCTTATGAATATATGTGTGTTCGGCCAAGTAGAAAATATTGCTAAAGTATATGTATTCATATATGAAGTTATAAGCTTGATAAATGTATCTGTGGTTATGGTTAGTATGATTCGGTTTAGTCAAATTAAATTGTGAATGTCATTGAAATGATTTATTTGCTTATGACTTACTAAGCTATTCAAGCATACTTTGTGTGTGTATGTTCCTTGTTTTATAGATTTTGAAAGCTAGTTATGAGCTCAGGGATTGTCAAGGAAATCCATCACACTATCGATCTCTATTTCAGTACATTTAAAGCTTGAATTTTGAACCTATGGCATGTATAGTATTTTATTTGTTTTGGTTGGATTTGAGTTTTTAATTATTAAAGCCATGTGAAAATGGTTAGAAATGATATGTAAGCTTAGGTGACTTCGGTTATGATATATATGTGTGTGAAGTGCTTGGTATGATTTGCGATTGTGGTTTGATATATTAGATGAGTAATATGTATGCTATATGTGTGTGATGTATTTGGAATAGGCTTAAGGTTTAAAGTAATGTTATGCAAAGCTCATGATTTTTCATTTGGTAAATTTGATATATATGGTTGATGAATATATTTAGGTTATGAATAGTTAATGACTTATTATTGAGATGTATAATTTGTAACATGAATTGGTTTGAACATTGCTTATAGAGTATTTATGTTTTCTATTATGAAATGAAATATATAAGTGATGTTTTAAAGTTATTTATAATTCGACTATGGTGTTTAAATCTTGTCATCAAGTGTTTATTCATATGTTAACGTTGGATTTGTGGTATTGGACATATGTGAACTAAATTAGGCTATGAAAATTGGATTAAGAAATGTGGATTTTGTGTCGATTTGAAATGGAATGCTTAAATAGGTAATTTAGTTTGGAAATGATAATGTAAGTGTATATGTATATATGGCTAAGGCATTGGAACTATAATGATAAGTATGAAATTTGGTTTATAGCATATTTAAATAAATATTTTATGTATTGAATGTTATATAGAATGACCGAATATGAAATAATTTAGTTTGATTGTGTGAATGAAATTTTGGCATGAATTAAAGCATATAAAATTAGCATATGAATTATGTGTATTCTTAGTTGTTATTTTTGCTTAAAATGGCTTAAGATAACAAGGTCTTATGCGCATGGTTTTGTGATTAGGAAAGAAGTATGTTTAGTCTTAAATTATGTTAGTTTAAATGCAACCAATGCTGCATAAGTGAGTGATACTTAAGTTGTGTTATGGTTCATATTGTTTGGGTATAAATGTGCACTATGTTTGCTAATAAACAATAATATATTCGACCATAATGTATAATAACCAAGGTTGCATTTTTGTGTGGATGTTAATTGGTTTTAATATGTGAACATGCTTAGATTATGAAATGTTATATTTGATATTCAGCTTATGAAAAATGGTTGCTATATGTCTGGTATATGTTGTGTAATGATTTATATATACTTGAATAAATTTTAAATATGCCAATGATAGTAATATAGCAGTTTTAAGTTCAGAATTGACTAAGTTAAGTGTTCTGATGAGTTTAAATTACAAAGCAAGAAATGTAGTAAATGTCTGTTCTGAACTATGCTATGTCGATAATGCCTCGTAACCTTAATTCGGTGATGGATACGGGTTAGGGGTGTTACATTTGATTGGTATCAAAGCTACGATTTAGTCGGTTCTAGGACTAACGTAGCACGTGTGAGTCTAGCTATACATGTCATATTGATATACTGCGATAGTGTGATGATTCCTGACAATTAAAATGTGTTTTTTTATAGTAAATGGATCGTGATCGAGCCGTAGCAAATGACATGAAAAGTAATGCACTCGCTACCGTTGAAGGGGCAATGCAATCTGATTCTAGACTTTTTACAAGTAGCCACGAGGGAGAGCCTAAGCAAGCCTTCTTCCAAATGATGAATAAATGGTTCACACGGTATATTCGGACAAATTTAATCATCACATTAATCAAGACATTTCATAATTCTTATTTTGGCAAAATAACCATTTTGCCCTTAGACTTTCACAAAATTATGATTTTTCCCTTAGGCTCGTAAAATGATTTTCATCGAATTTCCACATTAACCAAGCCTAGCCAAAACTACTTTCAGCCTATAGCGTCTCACAATTTCAATTATTTCACACATTTACTACTCATTTTGTATCTTTTACAAAATGGTTCTTTTTTTGGTGTTTTCATGGAAACCCCTTTCACTAAAGTTATTTATTTAACAACCATGATCACTTTCTTCTACAAAAATTCAGCAACCAACATGAGTACTCACATTTTAAAACCCTAGACTCCTTACTATTTTGCAAAATAGTGCCCTCATTAGTTAGCTTAAGCTACAAGGGCCCCAAAAATATAAAATTCATTAAGAAAGACCATCAAAATCACTTACTTGCAAGAGTCTAAAGTTGCTGAAAATTTCAAGCTCCCATGGCCTTCTTTCTTAGAGAAAATCGTTGGAGAAAAAAGAGAGAATGAAAAAAGATGAAGGCTTCTCCTTATTTTATTATATTTCTTGTCAAATTAGTCACCAAATTTCACCTAACTTTGACCCTACTTATTCTTTGTCTCCATGTTCAGCCACTAAAAAATTTGTGGTCTATTTACTCAATAAAGACCTCTAATTTAATGTTCCATAGCTATTTGACACCTTTAGCTAGAAGAACAAAATTTTCGCACTTTACTCGATTAAGTCCTTTTTCAAAATTAAACATGCAATCACTGAAATTAAGTCACCAAAAAATTAAAACACTCATATAATCATGCTATAACACATAAAATAATATTAAAATAATTTCTCCAACCTTGGATTTTTGGTTCTGAAACCACTGTTCTGACTAGCCCAAAATCGGGCTGCTACATTGTGAATGTTTTAAATGAATTTTGATTATGAATGCTGAAGTGTATGTAAATGAGGTGTGTTATCCGGTAATGCCTCGTAACCCTATTACGGTGATGGATATGGGTAAGGGGTGTTACAGAAACTCTGAATCAAGGTTCGTATCACCCTGGGCTCAATTTGCTAACATTTCATTATCAACTTTCTGAGCTTCACAAATCTGTTGAATAAACAATGGTTTCGCTTTCAACTTAGCTACAATCGAGCTGTCATCAAACAAAGTTGATTGAGTATTCATTGCACGCAAAATAAACAAAGATTTCTGGCTTAATGCATCAACAACAACATTTTCTTTTCTCAGATGATAGTCAATCACTAGCTCGTAGTCTTTTAGCAATTCTAGCCATCTCCGTTGTCGCAAATTCAAATCTTTCTAAGTCATTAGATATTTCAAACTCTTGTGATCTGAAAAAACATGACATTTCTCTCCGAACAGATAGTGGCTCCAAAACATAAATGCAAATACAATGGTTACTAACTCTAAATAATGCGTCGAGTAATTCTTTTCATGCGGCTTCAACTGTCTCGAGGCATAAGCTATGACTTTGCCTTCTTACATCAAAACAAAACCCAAGCTACTTAACGATGCATCACTATAGATTACAAATTCTTTACCCGGTTCAGGTTGTATTAACACTGGAGCTTCAGTCAAAAGAACCTTCAGTTGATCAAAACTTTTCTAACATTTCTCGGACCATTCAAACTTTACATCTTTCTAAAGCAATCTCGTCAACAGAGTTGCAATCATCGAAAAGCCTTTCACAAATTGTTTATAATAGCAGGAAAGTCCCTAGAAACTACGGACTTCAGATACATTTCTCGGAGGTTTCCAATCCAATATTGCTGAAATCTTACTTGGATCTAGTCGAATACCCGATGCTGACACAATATGGCCTAGAAAATCAACTTCATGCAACCAGAATTAACATTTACTGAACTTTGCAAAAAGCTGTTTATCTTGCATAGTCTGTAGCACTATTCTCAAATACTCAGCATGCTCGGATTCATCACGAGAATAAATCAAGATGTCATCTATAAACACAACAACAAATCTATCTAAATACGGTCTGAAAATCCAATTCATTAGGTCTATAAAAATAGCAGGTGCATTCATTAGTCCAAAAGGCATAACTAAAAACTCATATTGTTCGTACCTCGTTCGAAAAGCAGTTTTCGGCGTATCAGAGTCTTTAACTCTCAACTGATAGTAACCTGATCTGAGATCTATCTTTGAAAGCACTGTAGCCCTTTTCAATTGATCAAAAAAATCATCAATTTGCAGTAATGGATATTTGTTCTTGATCGTCACTTTATTGAGCTGTCGATAATCTATGCACATTCTCATAGTTCCTCTTTTTCACAAACAAAAACGGTGCACCCCAAGGCAAGAAGCTCGATCTTGCAAAACCACCATCTGTTAGTTCTTGCAACTGAGCTTTCAATTCTTTTAACTCTATGGGAGCTGTTCTACACGGAGCTATCAATATCAGTGTTGTACATGGCATTAACTCAATACCAAACTCAACCTCTCGGATTAGTGGCAAACCTAGCAACTCCTTGGGAAACACAGCTGAATACTCAGACACAACTGGTACTGATTTGATCTTATTTTCAGTCACTATTGTATCAAGCACATAAGCTAAATAAGCTTCACAATCCTTATTCACATTGAGCTAACATCGAAGAAATCATTACTAACAAACCATTCAGATCTTTAGACTCAATCCAAATTATCTCATCATTCTGACATCTCAAATCAATCGTCTTTCATTTGCAGTTTACTATCGCATCATGCAGTGTTAACCAATCCATACCCAAAATTATATCAAATTCATCGAATGGCAACACCATCAAATCGGTCAAAAAACATGAATCTCGAATCATCAACGGACAGTTCTTGCATACTTTATCAACCAATACACATCTACCTAAGGGGCTCTGTAACACCCCGAACCCGAAACCGACACCGGAGTCGAACACGAGGTGTTAACTGACTTTAACCCCTTACAAAATTTATTTTCCAGACACTGCCCAATCTGTGTACTAGTCGTTTTAAAAATCATATCTTGAGTTTCGTAACTCGAAAATCAGTTTCGTAATTTTTCCCAGAAACTAGACTCATTTTCCCATCTATGTATTTTTTTCTAGAATTTTTGGTCTGGCCAATTAGTACAGTTTATTAGTCAAAATCTCCCAAGTTGCAGGGGTCGACTACACTGACCTTTGCCCATTACGACTTGGATATCTCCCTGCACGGGGCTTCAATACTGATGCCGTTTCTTTCTATGAAAACTAGACTCAGAGAGGAATCTGTACATATATGGTACGACCCCTAATTATCTCTGGTTAATTTGTAATGAATTTCCAAAGTCGGAGCAGGGAATCCAGAAACCGTTCTGGCCCTGTCCCACAATAATCTGATTATCTCTTAATATACTGCCCATATGATCTTTTCGTTACTTCCTCATGAAATCAGACTCATCGAGCTTCGATTACATAATTTATTCATCAATTAATTCCACTCCTACTATTTTTAGTGATTTTTCAATCTCATGACACTGCTGCTGCCAGCATCTGTTACGAAAGTAACTAGGTCCATCTCATACCTACCCTTGATCCAACTCAATCGAACATTCGTGCCATTTTCGCATGGCTTAAAGTTTACATGCCAAAATTCAAACACAACGTAATAGCTTATACATGCCAAAATGTTCTTCTAAGCCAACTAAGAAGAAAATACCAAAACTTGCTATCCGGTGTGATGACTTCGATGACGGCCTGACCCCGCAAAAATAGATGAGTCCAAGCAACCTATAATGGGTGACAAGGAAACACCGAGTGAGTTTATAACTCAGTAAGTCAAAAGCAATGCACTACCATCCATCAATAACATTATCACAAGAGGAAACAAAATGGAACGAGACAATTTACTCCATCCATACCGAACCATACCATAGTTCCTCCAACCTATCGATTTAATTTCATACCAATTTATGCATTCACAATCCACATACTCATCAATAGGATATTCGAGGCATTTTCATAAATCATTTTATTTTCGTTACAAACATACAACTAAACGGCCTTTCACCCATTCTACGATAAATTTTATGTACGTGACTTCAAGTATATTTGTCACATAGGTTCAACTTACCGAGCTCAACACCAAGTATAAGCATAGCACCTATTAGCCATGTACTCAAGACACTTACCCGATCCGCTGTCCGCGATCGACTCAATAGTGTCGCACACATAGTGTCCATAATGATTCACGAATGTATATTGAGCCCGCACACTCAGTGCTATATAATCAACTCGTACACTTAGTGCTACGTAATCAAATCGCACACTTAGTGCTACATAGTCAAACTCGCACACTTAGTGCCGCATGGTCAATTCGCACACTTAGTGCATCATATTCATTTCGCACACTTAGTGCAACATAGTCATATCGCACACTTAGTGCTATACAATTTAATCCCGCGCACTTAGCGCCAATCTCATGGTCATAAATGGTTATCCCGCACGTTTAGTGCCGAGATCAACAACTCAGTACATCTTACCTCTTTTCTTTTCATTCAACAATTTCATCATCATATACGTACATGCATATATATATATGTATATTTATTCATTCCATTCAACATCAATACATAAACATTATGACCATTTGAAATAACACCAACTACATGCTTAATGACTTACCTCGTGTTGGGTAAGACGGTTCCAACTCGGCTACTCGATAACCTTTTCTTTGCCTTTGCTCGATTCACCTCCTTTAACTCCTTGAGCTAAATCAATAATTTAACTAGTTTAACCACCTTGCTAAATATTTACAATCCAATTTCACATGTATATGTATGTTAGTATATTCGGCTAATAACCTCATGCAACTACCAAAGCCGAATCAACTAAATATACTTATGAATATATATATCATCATCGAAATCACCTAAGCTTACACATCAATTTTTAATTCCAAGCAAGTTGCCGAATGCAACCTTACTAAATTTTCATGGATTCAAGTCATGGATTCAATTTACCATTACCATGGAATCAACAACCAAAAATTCATAGACAATTTAGGAAAATCACATTACAAATCTCAAATTCAAACAAAGACCATGGCCGAAATGCACATATGACCACCTAGCAAAAATATTGAACCTTTGGTTGCCTAATTAGCTTAACATCCATCAAATTTTAAATCAAGAAACTCACCTCATCTATAATCAACCCTCAATACCCTAAAGCATCAAAAACGACATCAAAGAAATACAACCATCCATGGCCGAATGTCATAGCCGAATTGTTTTAACCATGAGTAACATAACAAGCATAGATCGTGTTTATGGATATACCATGGCCGATTCAAGCTAATCACCTCCAAAATCATCAACCATTTTCAATGCATATAACATACATAAACATGAATAAGTTTCATATAATCTCTTAACACATTAATTTCTTTCATCAACAACCTTTTGTTTCTTTATCCATCAAAACTTAAAGGTAAGAAAAAATCAAGTTCTTCTCACACATACCATAACCGAAAGCTCCATCCAACACTCTAAATTCGAAATTTTAGTATGGCTAGGTAAGAAAAACGTGATGATTAACCCAAACAACTATTATTTCAAAAGAAAAATTAACAAAATTTACTAACCTCCTCTTCATTCAAAAGGCCGAATGCCTTTGCTTCACTTTCTTCTCTTTTTCTTTCTTTAGGTACGGCTATTGTGGTAAGGAAAAGGATGAACACTCCTTCTTCCTCCCTTATTTTATTCATCCTTTTTTTCTTTTTAATTCACTTCTTTTATTTTCTAATCTACTTACCAATATTAAATAATAAACAACATAAACTTGGAGGAATGGAACCATGCTTGGCCGGCCACCTATCAAGAATTGGGCACCTTGACATGCAAACCCAAACTTTCTCACCTTGTTATTATTTAATCCTTTCAATTTATCTATCATCTTTTCTAAATTTCTCAACTAAGTCCTTTCATGAAAATCCACATTCCTAAGGCTAATTTTAGACCTTTATTACTTCCACACATACACTACCACATTTAATATATGCAATTAAAATTAAAATAAATTTTCTTGTAACTCGGTTTTGTGGTCTCGAAACCACTTCCCGACTAGGGTCAATTTTGGGCTGTTACAGGCTCGATACTCTAATCGCGAATTCAGTAGACTTTAGAGGCAAAGTCTTACTAGATACTAGAGTCTCACATACATAAGAATGAGTCGATCCTGGATCTATCAATGCAAGTACAGTAGTATCATAGAGAGTGAAACGGTAATAACATCTGGAGACGAAGCTTCTTCACGAGAGCGAATAGCATAAGCTCTGGTAGGTGCGTGGGCTTTAGATCTCACTGTTGTGTCTTCAGTCATTCTTTGGCTACCACTCACATTACCCGTATTTCTGGGTGGTCTACCTCTATCTATAATGTTACTCGGCCTCATGTTCTGCACTGTATCATGCTCAGCCAACTCAGGACATTCACGGATGAAATGATCTAATGATCCACATTAAAAACAAGATCGGTCATTAGGGATGTCATTTACCGTAATGTTCACACTCAGGTTGATTTGGTCTGACATTACCAACACTAGCTATAGAGGTAGCTTTCAAACACATAGGTGTTCTTCTCGATCTCGTCTAGAGTAGCCCAGAATAGCCTTTGAACAGCTAAAATCATCTCGAAACTTCTGTGATGCTATCTGAAATGACTTACTCGATGATCTTTTTTGTACCTCTCGAGCTTCTGCGTTAGCTTTTCTTTTCTTTTTCCCAAGTTCCTCAGATTTACACGCTCGTTTGACAAGCACAACAAACTCTTTTATTTCCAAAATCCCGATTAACAAGCAAATATCTTCATTCAAACCATATTCAAATCTCTTACATATAATTGCTTTGGTAGAGACACGTTCTCGTGCATATTGACTTAATCTCACAAATTCTTGTTCGTATTCCGTAACAGATTTACAGCCTTGTTTCAACTCAAGAAACTCTTTGTGTTTCTGATCTATGAATCTCTGACTGATGTACTTCTTTCTAAACTCGGTCTGAAAGAACTCCTAAGTGACTCGTTCTTTCGGAACCACAGTTATTAATATTTTCTAATTTTATCAATCGGAGGCTTACTCAATTGAATCGATTTCACAGCTTGTGGCATAATAGGGACTTATGGAGGATTAGATTGGGTGGAGGTTGTGGAGCAGTCGGATTAGTTCTAATATACTGAATGAACCACTTATTCATCATTTGGAAGAAAACTTGCTTTGCCTCTCCCTCGTGGCTACTAGATACAATTCTAGATTCACATTGCACCGCTCCTTGAGCGGGAGTAGGTGCATTACTTTCCACGTCATCAGCTACGACTCGATCGAGATCCATTTACTATGTAAAAACACATTTTAGCTGTCAGGAATCATCACACTATTACAGTTGTTATATATATGGCATGTACAGCTAGATACTCACACGCTACGTTAGTTCTAGAATCGACTAAATCATAGCTCTGATACCAATAAATTGTAACACCCCTAACCCGTATCTGTCGCCAGAATAGGGTTACAAGGCATTACTGATCATTTCACATTATTCACATACATATAAGCATTAATAATAATAATTTATTCAAATCATTCACAATGTCCCTTATATAGGTCTACAAGACTTAAAATATGCTTAGAAGAGGTTCGGGACTAAACTAATAACAATTGCAAATAATGGAAAATTTAGAAAACTTTTAAGATTTTAAAGGTCACACGCCCGTGTGAACAGGCTGTGTGCCTCACACGGCTGCCAAACACTCCTGTGTCACAAGCTGTGTGAAAACAGGGTATACATACTGGCTTGTACCACATGGCCGAGGACACGTCCGTGTGCCAGGCCATCTGAAATCTATAGGGGCTTACTGACTTGGGTCACATGGCCAACCACACGCCCATGTGCCCACCCGTGTGCCATACATGGCCAGTAAACACGTTTGTGTGTGTAGACCGTGTCAAAACTGTAGGGTATACTGACTTTAATTCGAAGGGTACCCTAGGGGACACACGGCCGTGTAACATGACCGTGTGTTGCACATGGCTGAGACACACGCCCATGTCTTTGCCCATGTTGACAAAAATAGGCCATTTGCAAAGCCAATTTTCCACTCTTTTCTTCATGCATAACTACCCAAAAAAATGGTTTCATTTCAACACATAAATAGCCAGCCAAAAATACCAATTCATCCACATATCATACTATCCATCATCAACCATTTTAACTACTTAAATTCACATTCAAAACCTACCAAATCATTATGCCAATATCATTAAAACTTTCATAACATCTATATGAATCCTACCATCACATTATCACCTATTTCATGCCACATAACTTACTATTTCAACATCCCATAATCAAGCCATACATAAGACATTATATACATCACATAAATAACTTATCCAACACATTATTTAGGCCAAAATTTCTAACAAAAAATAAGCCAAACCTCATGGCTAAAATCTTAACACAAAACATATCAACTCACTAACCTATACATGGCATATACCATAAATACAAAGCTTCAAAAATACCAACAAGTAGTCGATAGTGTGATGATGGTTCTCCATGATCCCCGATGTCCGAGCTAGCTTCAATAATCTATAAAACATGGAAAGAACACACAAAGTAAGCTTTAAAACCTTAGTCAGCCATGTACAAATAAAGCTATCATATGAACATATACATATCAATTCAAATATGCTAAACATAGCTAAACACATTCAAGTTCACAAACCTTTCTCATTATACACATGTTCAATATCATAAATGGAATGACTAAGTAGGTAAGTGATGAATTTGTACATATAGATACACAAACCTTTCATATTGAATACTCATTCAATTTCACGTAAAATCACATCAATTACTTCGCTTTTCAATACTCGTGTAAATCTCATATGTACTTGAGTCACCTAGCTCATTCACTTATTCTTTCTCGACTTAACTTTGCCCATTGAATCGTTCTAAATCATTAAGGATACTCGGTAATCACATAAGTTTGTACAATTCCATATCCCAGATATGGTCTAATATGATCCCGGTGTGGATAGTCGAGTCGATCAAGTGCCCGATCGTCTTCGAGAAAGTATTGTTCGGTTTTAAGTATTTAAGAAATTAGAAAAGTAGTGGGTAAATTATCAAAACAGACTACAAATATTAGGCTTAATTTTGACTAGCATAGGTTCGACTAAAGGAAGCAAAGACAGATAAATTTTGGTGAAGGATAGAAATGGAAAGTGAACTCAAACATCAGGAGCGATTCAACACTATAATAGTGTCACCCCGGTTCCTATATTGCTTAAAGTGGTAAAATGGTTGGTAGAAGGATAGTTGAATGCCACACCAATGCTTGGTGATAAGTTTAGAAACAAGTTTAGATAGACGCCACTAGCGAACTAGACAAGTCACTTGAGACTTGTATAAAATTGGAGAGGCAATTAACCTCACAAGAACAAATGTTCATTCAAATAAAATGGCAAAAATCCTTTACATCAGAAATTAGTAAACTATTAATAGCCTAATAAGAGATAGCTGAATAAACAGAAATGACTACCTTAAGAACTAAGTAATTCAGCCTTAAATGAGCTGAATGTTCTAGAAACAAAACCATAACTCTTCCATGTCCATGTCCAGCCTTTGGGACGCCACAAGTCAGCTTCTTGATGAAGGAATTTCAGCTGAATGTATTTGAAAGCATTGGGAGCTGATTGGACATGTCTAGGTTCAGCCATGAGCTTAAATGAGCTCAATTAATTTGCATTGTTTAGACAATAGGTGTATGCATTGATTGGGGTAGCTTGAATGATCATTAGTTGTGTAAACACCAAAGTTTGAAAGGCTACTTGAGTGTGAATGCTAATAGCCAAATGGTCTTCATATGTGAATGGGGAAATCGACTAGTGTGAAGACCTTCAAGGCTGCCTTGGGGAGACGTTCGGACAGCTTGGGAAATTTAATGAACAACTACTCCTTGGTCGAATAGTTGCTTGGAGAAGATAAACAACTAGCCACCATGCATTGTAGCCGGCCATGGATGAATCTCTCCATTCGTTGTAATCGGTCGTACGTGCACCTTGCATTAACTCCTCTTCCACATTCGACTAAACCTATTCAAGCAATAAACACATTAATTCAAATGCATATTCGGCTGAACATAAACATAATATCATCTAGACAAATTAAATAGCATACTAAGCTAAATTAAACACACTTATTTAGGGACTAGCTAGTATAATAAATTCAACTAACTCAAACAAGTGAAAATGATTAATGATTTGAGCTAGAAAATTTAGACATGAGCTATAATAAGTTAATTGAAATTAAAACTAAAACTTAATTTATTTGAATGATAAAAGAAGTAAGCTGGAAAGGAACTAAATTGAGCTCAAATGAGTTGAAGTAAGCTCAAGTGAGCTGATTTAAGTTGAGTGGAGCTCAGAGAGCTAGAGAGGAGCTGAGTTTGGCTTGCACAAAGTGCAAGGGTTCTTTAGGGAGCTGGTCTGAGCTTCCTCATTGACATGGAGCTTTTATTCATCCCAAAGTTTGGAAAATAAAGCTGAAACAGCTTCTTGAAATTGCCTAGCTCGGGCTCGAATCATTGGGCTTTTAGGATGCTCGATGTGATCTTAACTCATACTTGGTGAGCTCCTGGGCATGCTTACATCATTCCCCCATTCTTCAAAGCAACTTTTCCTCAAGCCGAGCATTTGGATCACTTTAGGGCAGGAAATAAAAAAACTGTAAGAAATTTGATTAGGAATCAAAATTTGACAACTATTAATTTTATCATCATGAAAGAGTAAAAGGTTGAATACAATATAAACTAAAAATAGGCCAATCCTTTTTGTTCCATGAATAGATGATTGATTATCGATGACGAAGTAAGGGTTGGGTCTTACCTTTTCAATTTCACTATTTCGGCAATAGAAATGGCGTATGAATCATTTGAAATGGAAATCCATAAGATGACAATAAATTTTTCGAACAAACAAGTAGTCCAAGCATAATCGTATCAAAACAAGTATGATTCATATAAGTGAACATATTCAAAACACCATTTTCACAAATGAGTGGACAAAACGTCTTACATAGTAATGTTTCATCAAATGATCGATTCAAAACGGAACATGTTTTAAGGTATTTATTCATCTTAAATTGCTTCCACAAGTCATTGCTAAGACAAATGAATTCACGCAATAATTCAAGTGTTGTGAGTTTTCATCATAATCAATCAAAGAGAAAGGTTCATATATTTCCTTATCACCATCCAAAACAAAGAGATTTTTACTAACCCAAGAAGAATGTTCAACCACATCAATATACAAATGTTTTTCCACAACCAAATCATCAACAAAGTTTTCAACATCGCACTTAGAGAAAAAAGGCATCTTAAAATGTTTAGAAATCATACTTTGATTACCTTTAAGATTAGGAAAATGATGATTGATTTTACCTTTTTCAATTAACATAAACCTTCTCTCCTCATGGTTATAATGTAGTCGAAACTCCGTGCTTGAATCAACCTGAAATGATGTAGAAGCATGAAAACAACGGTTAATCAAGACACTTTTCTTTTCCTCACTCACTTTTCTTTTCTTTTCTTTTTCTTTATTTATGCTCTTTTTTTCTCACAACTCGTTTTCTTTTCTCTCATATTTTCTTCTTTTCTTTCTTTTTCACTTTTATTTTCTTTTTTCTCTCTCATGTGCTCCATGGATTATTTTAAACATTGCTGGTCCTCCATAACTTATTTTGGCGAAAGAGGCACCAAAGTGATATAGAACCTCATCATGGTACTTTCCAATTGAAAATTGATTACGAGCTTATTTGGTCACCTTTAGTTTGACACCTTCATTGAGCCATTGCAGCTTGTAAGGACTCGAGTGTGTAGTAGTCAGCAAGGCAAGCCTCTCCACCATGAGTGTGCTGGCAACATTCATACAACTACCTCCGTCTATGACCAAGCTACATACCTTCCCTTGAACGTGACAACGAGTATGAAAAAGGTTTTCACGTTGAGTTCACTTCCAGTGCTCTACACACTTAGGCTTCTTTCTACAACGAACGTTTTGCCCTCAACCGCATACTTTAATTCTTCTTCATCATCAGAGGAATTTTCGGCATCATTTTCATTCTTTTTTCTTCCTTCTCCTTTGACTCGATGTCTCCATTGGGTCGAATCACCATTGTATTCTTATTTGGGCATTGGCTCGCAATGTGACCTCTTCCAAGACATTTAAAGCACTTTATGTCTCTCGACCGACTTTGAACATTTTTAATGGCCTATCCCTTGCTAGACTCAACCACAGATTTAATTGACTTCACTGGCAACACATGTTCTTTATTTTGATTTGTCGAAGGGGTTTTACTCACACTTTGGCTCCGCTTAGACACATTGGAAGTCGAAAAACCTCGAACAGAGCCTTTCTTCTTGAGTTGTTTCTCGACCTTAATGGCCATATGAACCATGTCAACTATCTCCACATAGTGTTGCAACTCCATAACATTGGCTATCTCTCAGTTAAGACCAGCCAAAAATTGAGCCATGGTCGCTTCACAATCTTCTTATACGTCCTCTCGAATTATGGCAACTTCAATTTCCTTGTTATAGTCCTCCACAATTTTTGTCCCTTGGGAGAGATTTTGGAGCCGTTGATAAAGTTCTCGGTGGTAATATGAGGGAATAAACCTTCAACACATCACGGACTTCATTTCGGCCCAAGTACTAATAGGGCGCTCGCTATTCTGCCTTCGGCTCGAGGTAAGTTGGTCCTACCAAATCATGGCGTAATTGGAAAATCCAATCGCCGCCAACTTGACTTTTTTAGCCTTGGAGTAATTATTGAATTCAAATACAAGTTTGATTTTCTTTTCCCACTCTAGATAGGCTTCTGGATCGGCCTTGATATGGGGCGATGGTCAACTTGATACTTTTGAGATCTTCATCGTATCTTTTGCGACTTGTTAGCCATGGAGACATTGGCCTTTCCTCTGGTCACTTACGTTAGAACCTTGATCACTCTAGGCCTCACTTGGTTCAGATAATTCAACATCTTGAACTTGTCTTCGGCCTTGACCTCTAGGTAGACTTATAGGGGTCATTGATTGTCGAGCCCTTCCTTCCACATGATCGATTCCTTCTTGGATTGGTTCCAATTTTTTATCAAACAATTGTTCAACCCCACCTAGCAGGGCTTGTAGATTCAAATTCGGCACATTCCAAACAGGTTGTCTTTCCTTCATGTTTCGTTCCATTTTTATTGATAAGAATGAAATTTAAAACCTTACCACGAAAACCTCACTAAACACTCAGAAAGAAAAATAAATGAATTTCACTCACACTCGTGTTTGCACTCGTTTAATGGCTTTTTCAGTACTCTATTGCACTCACACACTCTTTGCCTTTTACCACTCAAACTCCTTCTCACGGTTTCGTATTTCGTCTCTTTTGGACTTATTTACTGCTTTGGGGTCAATTTCAAAGTGGTTACAAGGGATATATTGTAAGGGTGTAGGGTAGGCTGAAACAAAGTAAAATAGATTTTAAGTGTGGCATTAGGGTGGTAAATGAAAGACAAAGGAATCACTGATCAGGATTACAAAGATATGAACATAAAAAGAACTTCAATACATCACTTTTTTTTAATTCGTATTTCTTTCTTTCTTTCTTTTATGACTTCAAATAGAATGAAATAAATACAAAAGATCTTTCGAATAAAACTTGAATTTTTTAATTTACGAACCTATTCTGAGTTGAATACGAATGTTAGTACTTCTCGATTTACACGCTTAATACCAATGATATGATCCGGCCCGGCATGCATAGTCGAGTCGATCAAGTTGCCCGATCATCTTCAAGAAAGTATCGTTCAGTTTTAAGCATTTAAGAAATTGGCTAAGTAGTGGGTAAATTATGAAAACAGACTCAAAATATTAGGCTTAATTTTGACTAGGGTAGGTTCAGCTAAAGGAAGCAAAGATAGATAACTTTTGGTGAAGGATGGGAATAGAAAGTGAACTTAAACGTCAGAAGTGATTCAACACTATAAGAGTGTCACCCCGGTTCCTATATTGTTTAGGGTGGTAAAATGGTTGGTAGAAGGATAGTTGAACTCCACACCAATGCTTTGTGATAAGTTCAGAAACAAGTTCAGGTAGATACCACTAGCGAGCTAGACAGGTCACTCGAGACTCATACAGAATTGGAGAGGAAATTAACCTCACAAGAACAAATGGTCATTCAAATAAAATGGAAAAAGTCCTTTACATCATAAATTAGTAAACTATTTATAGCCTAATAAGAGATAGCCGAATAGACAGAAATGACTAGCTTAAGAACAAAGTAATTCAGCCATAAATGATCTGAATGTTCTAGAAACAAAACTATAAGTCTTTCATGTCCATGTCCAGCCTTTGGGATGCCACAAGTCAGCTTCTTGATGAAGAAATTTAAGCTGAATGTATTTGGAAGCATGGGAGCTGATTGGACATGTCTAGGTTAAGCCATGAGCTTAAATGAGCTCAATTAATTTGCATTGTTCAGGCAATAGGTGTATGCATTGATTGGGATAGCTTGAATGGTCATTAGTTGTGTGAACACTAAAGTTTGAAAGGCCACTTGAGTGTGAATGCTAATAGCCGAATGGTCTTCATATGTGAATAGGGAAATCGACTAGTGTGAACACCTTCAAGGCTGCCTTGGGGAGATGTTTGGCCAGCTTGGGAAATTTAATGAACGGCTACTCTTTGGCTGAATAGTCGTTTAGAGAAGCTAAACAACCAACCACCATGCATTGTAGTCAGCCATGAATGAATCTCTCCATTTGTTGTAACCGATTGCACATGCACCTTAAATTAACTCCTCTTCCACATTCGGCTGAACCTATTCAAGCAATAAACACATTAATTCAAATGCATATTCGGCTGAACATAAACATAACATCATCTAGAAAAATTAAATAACATACTAAACTAAATTAAACACACTTAATTAGGGACTAGCTAGTATAATAAATTCAACTAGCATAAACAAGTGAAAACGATTTATGAACTGATTTGAGCTAGAAAATTTGGACATGAGCTATAATAAGTTAATTGAAATTAAAACTAAAACTTAATTTATTTGGATGATAAAAGAAGCCACTGGAAAGGAATGAAATTGAACTCAAACGAGCTAAAGTAAGCTCAAGTGAGCTGATTTGAGTTGAATGGAGCTCGGGGAGCTGGAGAGGAGCTGAGTTCAGTTTGCACAAGGTGCAAGGGTTCTTTAGGGAGCTGGTCCAAGCTTCCTCATTGACATGGAGCTTTGATTCATCCCAAAGTTGAGAAAATAAAGTTGAAACAGCTTCTTGAAATTACCTAGCTTGGGCTCGGGTCATTGGGCCTTTAGGATGCTCGATGTGATCTTGACTCGTGCTTTGTGAGCTACTGGGTTTGCTTACATCATGTTCTTACATGTTAACACATATCGATGCCACTGTCATAGACAGGATCTTACACGAAATTGATTAACGATGCCAATGTCCCAGACACGGTCTTACACGTAATCACAGGACAATGCCAATGTACAAGACCTAGTCTTACATGTAATCACATCTCGATAACCTAATGTCCTGACATTCATATCCTATACTATTCCTAGTTCGTACGAGACTTTCAGATGCTGTAACTTCATCAATTCATGCTCGTACTTGCTCGTTCGACATTCGTAGCAATTCAATGACAATGAAACATATATAATTCATTTCAAATACATTTATTTGCATATGAACTTACCTCATAGTTAGAATAGACGAATTGGATCGATTACTCGATAACTTTAGGCTTCCCCCGATCCAAATCCGATTTCTTTCTTTCAGGATCTATATAAATTCAAAATTAACTCTTTTATTCCTCAATTCATTCAATTTCATCCAAAGCACACAATTTGGAACATTTTACACATTAACCCCTATAATTTTACATTTTCTCAATTTAGTTCTTATTTCACAAAATCACAAATTACACAATCTCTTTCTAATTTTATGCTAGCCAAATTTCATACAACTTCATATCAGTCCATATTTTCATTTATTTCACACATTTAACCACCCATTTTACATTCTTCACAAATTAGCCCTTTTTATGCAATTTCACTAAAAATTACTTTGCAAAACCTGATAATCTATTAACAAATGCTCATTTTCCATCATCAAACATTCAAGAACTCAAGCATTCATGAATGGCAATTTCCAAATGTAACATCCCGAATTAGGGCCTAGTCGGAATAGTGGTTTCGGGACCATAAATCTGACACAGTAAAATTTGTTTTTATTATATTTTTATATCCTACAATTATATGGAATGAGTTTTTGAAAATTTCACTCGAAAAATTTGACATTTGGGCACTTAATTTAGTCAAAAGGACTAAATCATAAAAAGTATAAAACTTGAGTTCTAGAAGCTAGATGTGTCTAATTGCTATGAAATTTTAAATTGGAAGTCCTTATGTGGTAATTAGACCATCAGTTGAGTTGTGGACAACAATGGACATGGTTAGGTATGTTTTAAATTGTTTTTCATTAAGGGTATTTTAGTAATTTGGCTAATAAAGCCAAAATAACATGAAAAAAAAGATGTCATCTTCTTCATTTTGCATGCCATGACTGAATTTTGCAAGGGGAGACCATAGTTAACATTTTCAAACTTTTCAAGCTACATAATAAGTTCGTTTTTAATGATTTTTACATTTTTAAAGTCGTTATCACTCGATCTATCTATTTCTACTAATATTTTGTGATATGGTTAAAGTATAGGGTTTTGAAACATTATAAATATGTGTGTATTTGGATATTTAATGGTAGATTATGCAGGTTTATGGTTAGAGAAATGACTTTTACTAAGTGATTTTCGGTAAAAATGCATAAAGGACTAAATTGTAAAAGTTATACAATTTGTCATAAATGTGTGAATTAGTGGAAACTGAGGGCTAATGTAGTTATGCAATTTGTTCAGCTAGGCTTAAAGTACAAAGAAATTGAATGAAAATAATTTTACGAGCCTAGGGGCAAAAGTGTAAATATGATAAAGTTTAGGGGCAAAAATATAATTTTTCTATAGTATGATTTTTGGATCACATTGACTAATGTGACTAATAAATAGACTAAATTTGATATTATAGATAATAAAAAATGAGGTTCAGACCTAAAACGAGGGAAAAATGAGAAATTAATAGTTAGGCCCAATTTTGTCATTTTTGGTATCGAGGTAAGTTTGTGTGATAATAATAATGCAACATTATACTTGAATGTTAATGCTTGATATTACATGAATTTTAAGTACATGTGTAAATAATGTAACAATGTAATATATTTTGATGTATTGACATTATGTGATAAATGTTTTATCATTATTATGTATGCTATGCCTAATGGTAACTTTGTAATTATGAATGATATTGGTCGTTATCCATGACATTACGAGCAAGTATGATGGAGATGTTATGTACATGTGAGAGAAAAATCCAGTTTGAACTTTAGGAATAGTTTAGGATACAAGTGATATGTCACTAGGAATTAAGAAATTCGAACTCATTGAGTTGGTCTGGGTTCGGGATATGTATGTGGCATCCGAGCTCATTGAGTTGGTCCGTGTTTATAATGGATGCGATTCATGTAATTGGGTTCCAGGCAATGGCCTTGTGTATCCTACCGGTGGCTAAGTAATCTTTGAGTGGGTCAGATACCTGACAGCTTGTGTGAGCAGCCCATGTAGTTACACCTTGACCGATAGCTTTTATAAGCAGGCCCGTGAGTAGCTCCATTGCAAGCGTTACATGTTAAAAGGTAGCTTAGGCTACATATGTATATGTGGCACTTCTGTGCTAGTTTTTTTGAGTGTCCAATAGTATTCTAAGTGTTCAACGGGTAATACAATGGATGAGGTGATGATAGTCCCAAAAGGGTATGTCAAAGACAAGAATGAATATGTGAAAAATGTTGAAAAGGTACAGTTATGTACATTAAGGTTATAATTATTGAGACTTTCAAATGTCAAGACCTCGGTGAGCTAAGATGCATGAATTATGATTATGAATTTTGTTGCAATATCATGCTAACTTACATTGTGTAATTGAACATGGAATCCATGAAATGGTGAGTTCATGATTAGTTGAAAATGAACTTATGATAGTTATCATCATATTGTACTAAAATAGTTTTGGACAGCAGTAGCAGTCCAACTTTGAAAATCCATCAAAAATTGTGAAAATCGAATTAGAGATTGAATAAGATATAAAATTAAATATTATTTAGTCTAGTTAGCAAAAGAATTTCATATTATGAGATAACTAATTTTTTTTTGAGATAGGATCAGAGTGATTTAGGGGCTCCCATATCTTAACTTTGGAAAATCACTAAAAATTTGTATAAGAATAATTATGGGTTAAAACTAATATGACTAAGTTCTTAATAAGTCTAATTTCAAGAGAATTAGACGGGAACATCATCCGGATCCCGCACTATGAGATAATTAATTTTTGGTAAAGAAAGGTCAAAATTATCAAATAGTAAAATAGGATAACATTAAAGAAAAAATGTACTTATTGCTTGAACCAAAATTTTTAAAAAAATTTTGGTAAGAAGATATGTGAGTCTAGTTTCAGGGAAAATTAGTGGATCTTAATTTGGAGTTTCGTAGCTCTAGATATAAATTATTTAGTAACTATGACTCGAGAAAATAGCTTCACCAAAACATAAGTAAATATGTAATTATAATTGTATTATCTTAAGAATCATGTTGACATATTGCTTATTATTTTCATATGGACTTACTAAGCTATAAAGCTTACTCCATCCTTTCCATTTGATTAGTGTTATTAGGTTAGCTTGGGGTTGGAGATAGTCGGAGGCAGCATTACACTATCAAATTATCAACTTGGGGTGTTAATAAACCTTAAGTGTTTTCAAGTGTGTGGCATATATATAGACTTAGCCTTTTGATATATGTGTTCCATGATTTGGCCAAATGTATTGGCTTATAATGATTCAATTGTATATAGCCATGAGATGTGGCTTATATTGATTATTGGGTTGTAACCCTATTATATGTGCATGCACAAAATTAAAAATTTCATGTGATGTGAGTATGTGACTTGATGTGATGTGAAATGTCTTAGACAAGTATGTTATTCTACGCATGTGAAATATGTTGGTATGTTATAAAGTTATGATTTAGCCTTGAATATGAATGTTTGATGATTAAGTTGAAATCTTTTGGTATGATGGTAACCATGATATAAAAGTATAACTGATATCAAATAGATAAGGCCAAATAAGTGTAAAACACTTGAATCATGACATGAAAATGCTATGTTTGTGGCCTAAATGAAGATGTTTAATCGTTAAATGGAGGCCATGTTATATGTCCTTGATGTTGTATAAATGTGTGAGGGTTTTTGGTTGACCAAGGCTTGGAAAATAGCCTAAGTGTTGGCCACACAGGTAGAGACACGGTTGTGTGTCTCAACCGTGTAGTGAACACGGGCTTAGCACACGGGCATGTGACTTGGCCGTGTGACCCCATTTCATTGCTGACATCATAAACAGAGAGTTACACGGGCTGAGGGCACGGACGTGTCCCAAGCCACATGGACGTGTGACTCTCTAAACATGGAAAATTCCCTAAGTTGTGTAAAATTTCCAAAATTTCTCAGTTTAGTCCCAAACAACCCCCGATGTATGTTTGGGGCATCGTAGGCCCGTATAAGGAATTGTATGCATGTGTTTGAATGTTTTTGAATTGGTTGAAATTTTATGGCCCAATTTTACATGTATGTGTATGTTTAAGTCCGGTAATGCCTTACATCCTATCCCGATGTCAGACACGGGTAAGGGGTGTTATATTTAGTGGTATCAAAGCTATGGTTTAGTTAATTCTCGGACTAACCTAGCATGTGTGAGAGTCTAACTATACATGCCACATATAATCTGTGATAGTGTGATGTCTCCCGATGCGGATGAGATTTATCTCGCTTAGACAGATATACTCTCCAACTGAGCTACACTGACCATGTTCAATGTGATGCTAAGATGTTTGAGTAAATTACAGTTATGATGAGTCTAAGCTCAGAAAAGTATGAATAAAAGTTCATGATATGTACGTGATGACACGTAAGATGAAAGTTCATGTTGCAATGATAACTTGTGCTTGTTTGATGTTCATATGATGTTGTCCACTTGGTTTATTCGATTAAGTGAATGTGATAAGTAGAAATTCATAAAGATATGAATAAAGGATGATAATATCATGTTATGGATGGAAATGTCATTGACCCAGTTGTACATTGAATATTGATGAATTTTAATAATATCTTTAAATTAGATAAGGGAATACATTGTAATAAGCTTATCTATGTTTAATTGATAGTTGTATAATGTATATGACTGATTTGCTCAAGTGAATGCATGTATTTGGGTAACTCACCAAAGATACTGATGGAACAAATGCTCATGTATACTGGTTTGGATAATTATGATTGGCAAGCTCTTATAGCTTAAGTAAATGTGCTAAATTGATAGAATTGAGTTATATGATTGTAATGATATGTATATAATGATGCGCGAGATGAAAGTTTAGATTGTAATATGCTTATTCATGTTTGTTTGGCCCTCGTATGATGTTATGTGCATGACTCATTTGAGTAAATGAAAATGATTAGTAAAGTTATTCAGAATCCATAGATTGCATGTATAAGTACACTTGTTTAAATAGGGTAATCGAAAAATCTGTATAAAACAAACATGAATGTTAGCTTGCCTGAAGTGAATGATATGATGGTGATAAAATGACTATAATGATGAAAATTGTATTGTAAGTATATCTGCATGAGAGACGGGTTAGGGACCTTATGATCCTGCCCTTTACCAAAGTGGTGTTTTTAAATAATTTTATGATATCTATGAAATAAGCTCACAAGTGTGAAACCAAAGAGTTCAGCTATAGAATGATTATTAATATGGTGAGAGAAGAAATTAACTTTGGTAAATCAACTTATTTAGACACGATGTTGAAAGAATGTGGTAATCACAGTGAACAGATTATGACTGTCTCTCTTGAGGTACCTTAAAGATTCATTTGTTCTCAGAAGTGCTATTGTGACTATCTATCTTCTGATAAATTGTTATTGTACCAGGATGTTTTCTAATCTTGATGTTAGACGAAAGCATTGATAACCAGATTGGTTTATAATCGGTATTGTTCTATTTCTCTCTAGTATTCTGTTATATTCCGTCTGTTGGGATTTTATGAGAAGATGCACATGATGCTATGATTCTATTCCTTTAAATTGATGCTCTTCCGATATACATATGTGTGGAAAATATATCATCTTTGTTGCATTTTAATTCCAGTGGGTTGAATGATGTTTTCTTCTGGACTCCTTTCTCTAAGGAATTATCAAAATCATCCATATTTCTTAAGAGTTTTATTCTTGGCCTTTCGACATGGCATGCTTTCTCAGATTTTTCTATCTTGGATTTCTTTACTTGCTTTCCCTTGTCATTTGTATTCCATAAATTGTCGATTATGGCTCGCATCTAAAGTATGACCTTCAACTTGTGATATTTATATCAAATATGACAATGCTTCTAATTTGATTGTGGTAACGTGATGATTATAGTATCTGGGTTTCTTTAATTTTTGTGTAAAGAATTGATATCGGCAGAGGTATAAGTGATGAAATTGCTAGTTTCAATTTGTATGGTGGATTTCTTTTCTCAAGTAAGTTAATCAAAGTTAATGCCTTCGATTGGAAATATTTATACTACCTTGGGCTAATGCAATTGAAATGGTCTTTGATTAGCATGACAAGTGAATTTTAAATGGTTGTATGTTGAATCCTTCTATCGATTGGAAGAGAGGATTTCTTGAAATGTCATTTACTGATGATTAAGAACGACTTGGTTGTTCCATCGGTATGGGTTATTGTTAGGAAGATTTAATGAGACATGTATGTCCAAATTATTTTTCTCAAGCCTGAGAATAAGATTTTATTTCTTTTCGGGTAAAAGACAAATAGTCAGAATGAAAAGTGTACATAACTTAGAAGACTTTGATATGATTTAAAGCTACTTTGAATGATAAAATTTTCGTCTTGTGAAAGTTGAATGGTCTATTACATGTTAGTAAAGCTTTGAATAGACGAGAGCATTATTAACCGAAACCTTTGAACTACTTCAGTCTGCATTGGGCAGAGACTTCTTGATTTTTAATGATATGTTATTGAATGGTTTATGATGTGTTATAAGATTGAAAGGTAGTGTGATAGCTCAACGTTTCCGATGTTATAGACAGATCTAAGTTGTTGATGGTATAGATGACTAGAGTCACTAAAATATGATAATATAATTATTGTATTATCTCTAAGAAGAGCATAATGCAGTTACAAGTGTTTGGATAGAAGACCAAGAGCTTATATAGAAAAATTTACAAGAAAAATTATAGGAATAGTTTATTAGTGATCGAGTTTGAAACACGACATTTCTGATCCTTGTGAGTGAATACTTGTCATTTTAACAGAGTTGAAGTTGAATATCAAGTATTATCAGAACTATTTTCGGCAGTGTTGACACTAAAATGGAAATGAAAAAGAATTACTATGGATTTCATAACTGGATTATCTTCGTCTCTGAAAAAGAAAAATATTACGTGGCTTGTATTAAGTATTTCATGAAATCTACAAATCATGTCGGTATGTACTGAGTTCTCGCTCATCAGATTACTGGAGTTATGTATCTCTAAGATTGTCAAATTTCTTAAAATGCTAGTCTTTGTTATTGAGATCCGGGATTTATATTGTGAATTATTGAGAAAACTAAATGAGGTTTTGAATTTTAATGAAGGCTAGAGGTTGAATTAGCGAATTGTTCGACTGTATAAAATTGTAGAGAGTATAAGGCCATGATAATCGGGCTAGCTATGCCGTTTAAATCCAGAAGGATTCAAATATGTTATGTATGTATGGGCTATGATAGTATGGATCAGACCTTTGAGTACATAAATTCTCCAATAAAGATCAAGATTCAGTTGATGTGTCGTATAGCGAAGAATTACTCATGACTTTAGTATGAGCAATTAAAGAGCTAAGTATTAAGCATAGCCTAAGTAAAAGTTCTTTCGCAATGATTATGAGATAGTGAAGTTTATGTGAAAACTGAACCACTCTTCTGGTAAGATTTTCGGGGACAACAATCCCTAAAGGGGGAAAGTTGTAACATCCCGAATTAGGGCCTACTCAGAACAGTGGTTTCGGGAAAACAAATTCGATACATTAAAATTTATTTTTATTATATTTCTATGGTCTAAAATTATACGGAATGATTTTCTGAAAATTTCATTCGAAAATTTTGACGTTTGGGCACTCAATTTAGTCAAAAGGATAAATAACAAAAATTGCAAAACTTGAGTTCTAGAAGCTAGAGGTGTTTAATTGCTATGAAATTTTAAATTGTGAGCCCTTATGTGGTAATTAGACCATTAGTTAAGTTGTGGAAAAAAATGGATATGGTTAGGTATGTTTTAAATTGTATTTCATTAAGGGTATTTTAGTAATTTGGCTAATAAAGCCAAAATAACATAAAAAAAAGATGTCATCTTCTTCATTTTTCATGCCATGGCTGAATTTTGCAAAGGGAGACCATAGTTAGGGTTTTCCAAACTTTCCAAGCTCCATAGTAAGTCCGTTCTAGCCCCGTTTTTAATGATTTTTACGTTTTTTAAAGTCGTTATCACTCGATCTATCTATTTCTACCAATATTTTGAGATATGGTTGAAGTCTAGGGTTTTGAACCATGATAAGTATGTGTGTATTTTGATGTTTAATGGTAGATTATGCAAGTTTATGGCTAGAGAAATGACTTTTACTAAGTGATTTTCGGTAAAAATGCATAAAGGGACTAAACTGTAAAAGTTATACAATTTGTCATAAAATTGTGAATTAGTGGACATTGAGAGTTGATGTAGTTATGAAATTTGTTCGGCTAGGCTTAAAGTACAAAGAAATTGAATGAAAATCATTTTACGAACCTAGGGACAAAAGTGTAAATATGACAAAGTTTAAGGGAAAAACGTAATTTTGCCATAGTATGATTTTTAGATCACATTGACTAATGTGACTAATAAATAGACTAAATTGATATTATAGATCAAAGAAACGAGGTTCGGACCTAGAACGAGGGAAAAACGAGAAATTGACGGTTAGGTCCCTTTTCGCCTTTTTTGGTATCAAGGTAAGTTCCTGTGGTAATAATAATACAACGTTATACTTGAATGTTAATGCTTGATATTACATGAATTGTAAGTACATGTGTAAAGAATGTGACAATGTAATAGATTTTAATATGTTGACATTATGTGATAAATGTTTCATCATTATTATGTATGATATGCCAACTGGTAACTTTGTAAGTATGAATGATATTGCTCGTTATCCACGACGTTACGAGCAAGTACGATGGAGATGTTATGTACATGTGAGAAAAAAATTCAGTTTGAACTTTAGGAACAGTTTAGGATACAAGTGACATGTCACTAGGAATTAAGAAATCTCAACTCATTTAGTTGGTCTGGGTTTGTGATATGTATGTGGCATCCGAGCTCGTTGAGTTGGTCCGAGTTCATAATGGATGTGATACATGTAACTGGGTTCTAGGAAATGGTCTGTAAGTCCTACCAGTGGCTAGGTAATCCTTGAGTGGGTCAGATACCTGACAGCTTGTGTGAGTAGCCCGTGTAGTTACACCTTGACTGATAGCTTTTATGAGCAGGCCCGTGAGTAGCTCCATTGCGAGCGTTACATGTTATGAGGTAGCTTAGGCTGCGTATGTATATATGGCACTTATGTGCTAGTTTTTTTACGTATCCAATAGTATTTCGAGTGTTCAATAGGTAATACAATGGATAAGGTGATGATAGTCCCAAAAGGGTATGTCAAAGACACGATTGAATATGTGAAAAATGTTGAAAGGGTATGGGTATGTACCCTAAGCTTATGGTTATTGTGACTTTGAAATGTTGAGACCTCGATAAGCTAAAATACATGAATTATGGTTATGAATTTTGTTGCAATATCATGCTAACTTACATTTTCTAATTGAACATGGAATCCATGAATGTTGAGTTCATGATTAGTTGAAAATGAACTTAAGATAGTTATCATCATATTGTACTAAAGTAGTTTTGGACAACAGCAGTAGTCTACTTTGAAAATCCACCATAAATTGTGAAAATCCAATTAGAGACTGAATAAGATATGAAATTAAAGCTTATTGAGTCTAGTTTCACATAGAGGAAATGTTGTAAGCAAAATAATTTCATATTATGATATAATTTAATTTTTATGAGATAGGGTCAGAGTGATTTTGGGTTCCCCTGTCTTAACTTTGGAAAATCACTAAAACATTGTAAAAGAATAATTATGGATTAAAACTAATATGACTAAGTTATTAATAAGTATACTTTCAAGAGAAATAGACGGGAACATCATCCGAATCCCGTACTATGAGATAATTAATTTTTAGTAAAGAAAGGTCGAAGTTGTCAAATAGCAGAACAATGGTAACATTAAAGAATAAACTATACTTATTAGCTAGACCAAAATTTCTAAAAAATTATGGTAAGAAGATATGTGAGTCTAGTTTCAGAGAAAATTAGCGGATCTTAATTTGGAGTTTCTTATCTCTAGATATAAATAATTTAGTAACTATGACTTGAGAAAATAGCTTGACCCGAACATAAGTAAATGTGTAATTATAATTGTATTATCTTAAGAAGCTTGTTGACATATTACTTATAATTTTCATATGGACTTACTAAGCTATAAAGCTTACTCCCTCCTTTCCATTTCTTTAGTGTTGTCAGGTTAGCTTGGGGTTAGAGGCAGCATCACACTATCAAATCATCAATTTGGGGTGTAAAGAAACCTTAAGTGTTTTCAAGTGACTGGCAAGTATAGAGGCATAGCCTTTTGATATATGTGTTCCATGATTTGGCCAAGTGTATTGGCTTATGATTATTCAATTGTATATAGCCATGATATGTGGCTTATATTGATTATTGGCTTGTAACCCTATTATCTGTGCATGGACATGCTTAAAAGTTTCATGTGATGTGAGTATGTGACTTGCTGTGGTGTGCAATGTCTTAAACAAGCATGTTATTATATGCATGTGAAATATGTTGGTATGTTATAAAGTTATGAGTTAGCCTTGAATATGAATTTTGATGATTAGGTTGAAATATTTTGGTATGATGGCACAATTATATAAAAGTATAAGTGATATCATAATAGAAAAGGCCAAATGAGTGTGTAAAACACATGAATCATGACATGCAAATGCTATGTTTGTGGCCTAAATGAAGTTGTTTAATTGTTAAATGGAGGCCATGTTATATGTCCTTGATGTTGTATAAATGTGTGAGGGTTTATGGTAAGGCTTGAAAAATAGCCTAAGTGTTGGCCACACGGGCAGAGACACGGCCGTGTGTCTCAGCCGTGTGGGGTACATGACCTTAACACACGGGCGTGTGACTTGGTCGGTGACCCCATTTCATTGTTGACATCATAAATAGAGACTTACACGGGCTAAGGACACAGGTGTGTCCCAAGCCACACAGGCGTGTGACTCTCTAAATATGAAAAATTCCCTTAGTGTTGTAAAATTTCTGGAAGTTCTCAGTTTAGTCCTGAACCACCCCCGACGTATGTTTTGGACCTCGTAGGCTCGTATAAGGGATGATATGCATTTATTTGAATGTTTTTAAATTGGTTGAAATTTTATGGCTCATTTTTACATGAATGTGTATGTTTTAGTCCGGTAATGCCTCTTATCCTATCCAGGTGTCAAACACGGTATGGGGTGTTACAACAAAATCACCAACAAATTTAGAAATTAGGGTACGGGCTAGCTAGAACACGAAGCAACGATCACAAAAACATAGAAATCATCAAAAACCTAGTCAAAACTGTACCTTAGTCAAGCTTTTAAGTTGGCAAACCCTAAAATGAATTTTATGCTTTCTCCTTTCATTATAATCGGCAAAAGATGAATGAAAATTGACTTCATTTTGGTTTTTGTTTTGATTAATATAAACTTAATAATCAATTGCCAATTTTACCCTTAATGAAAACATTATAAAATAACCTAATACAAGCCCATTTATGACAATTTCCACTTCCAAGGGTCAAATTAGAACATAAGGACCTTTCATTTAATAAGCCATGACAATTAAGCACATTTAATAAGCGGAATGCAACTTTTGCAATTTACGTGATTATGTCCTTTTCTCAAATTAAGCATCTAAACGATAAAATTAACTCACGAAATTTTCACACATACATATTCACATGTTGTAAACACATAAAACAATATTAAAATAATTTTACGATTTCGGATTTGTGATTCCGAAATCACTATTCCAATTTAACTAAAAACCGGACTGTTACAACACTAATAACATTTAATAATATATATGAGAAAATTCTTAGTTTCTTCTCTAATTGCATATTTAATGGGACATTGGAAACCCTTATGATCTTTTGAACTACACCAACAATATTTCACGATAGGTGAGAAATCAATCGTACTCCTCCTTTCATTTGGCCATCTCCCCTTGAATTGAAAAACTAATTTATGGTAACCTTTCCCATCACAATAAGTCTCCTGATCATTATTTCCATGAAATTGTAGAACTGAGAACATTGATTTAGCTAAATAATGTTGCTAGGGTCATTATTAACCAAAGTCTCGTCATTTGCATGAGGGACACGTCAGACATTATTTGCACAAAGACGAGGTTGGTCAACTTCATTTTCTCAATTATGATTTTGACACTCAATTTGGGTTCTTAGATGAGCCAGTTTTTTGTTGATTGTGTCTAGAATAGTGTCTTGTTGATCTTGAACATCTTGAGCCTCTAGATCTTTTTGGAACTTTGCAAACTTTTTGAATTTATCATTGACATGAAAAAGGCCTTATTGTAGCTCTATCGCGAAACCAGCAAGGTTCTTTATGGTAACTGGTGGCTTATCACTTGGATTATAACTCCCTTTGCTACTATAAATATCACGAGTCATTGTGAAAGCTTGAAAAGAAGACAACACTCAAAGAGAAAAACATTAAGCAAACCTCACCATTATGCACTTAGAAATAAAATTAAATTCTCAATGAGATAATAATTGATCTTGTGAGTCTTTCAAAAGTGCTTATATCCACTAACCAGAATTTATTAGAGTCGAACTAGCAAAACAAACCAAGTAGCACTAGAAAACCAAAATCCACTCGACACCAAAGAATTGTGTTGAATGGAGGAAGGAATGTGCTACTTGCTTAAACCTACTAACAAAAGAAATTAAAAAGTATTAGAATGCATAAAATAACAATAAAAAACAAAAAAAATGAATACCTATTGCTCCGAGTCAATGAAAACTCCTGAAACTCGAAAACCCGAAAAATTGTGGAGCAACTTGACAAACTTCGTTCATGGTGTTTTTGATTTCTAAAAATCATGAAATTTAAACTGAAAAGTTTGGCATGAAATGCAACCCATAGACTATATTTTTTCATTTTTTATTTTTCTCAAAATTTCTATTTTTCCCTATTTTTCTTAATCACTTTTTTTATGAGAAATATTTTTTAATATTCTAAGAGAGTGCCAAGAATCAGTATGTAAAATTTCATATTGATTGAAAAATGTTTACCAGCTAAAAATTACTTTTTTCAAAAGAAATTATGGGTAACAAACAGTTTTAAGGTTGTTTGCTGGAAATCGATTTATAAGAACACAAAGGACACCTAAAACACCCAAGAAACTGATACCAAATTATATGGATGAGAGTGGAAGATGATCGTAAGTTTTTCAAGTCGTAGATTTGACTTAGGGCTTTAAACGATTGGAAAGAAACTTAGATTTTGACATAACCTGAAACACAAATAAATTGTAATATTGTAATACCACAAACCCGGCCTAGACGTTACGGCCGAATCCGGTCTGTCACATTACCTACCACTAACCAAGTTACCTAGTTTACTAAAGTTTGGGTGAGCTTTGTAAAAACCATTAATGAAGTTTTAAGAGAAATGTTCCGATTCACTAGTGTAAGTCCTATCCATTATCGATTGTTAAGGGTTTAGAAAAATGTAACTTTTGTTGCACCTTGAAAAGTTTCGTTTTGAAGACGTTTGATTGTCATATCAATTTGAAACAAGTAATTTTTTATAAACCCAGAGTTAACCAATTTCAAGGAATCAATTTAAGTGATGTGAATCTCAAGTCGAAAATGATATAAGTAATTTTAAAAACCCAAAATAAAAATAATAGAACGACCTTATTACAACTTTAACCAAAATAGAAATAATCAAAAATAAATGCGAAATTTAAAAGGAAACTGCTTGAAACTTATATACAACCAGAAATTTAATCTTCGTGGCCACTCTAAATCCCGCCTAGCTCCAAGTCCCCCAGCTAGGGCTCACCTACAGGGATGGAAGAGAAAGGGGGTGAGTTTAGAAAACTCAATGTATATGGAAAACCCATCCAAAGCTAAGTTAGCTAAAGCTCGTTGGGCCTAAGCCCTATTCAGATAACCACGGGTACTGGGCCGAAGCCTTTTTCAGAATACGATAAACTGGGCCTTAGCCCCTTTTCAGATAACAGTATGGCCCATAGGCACATTCTAGAATAGAACAGACATATTCGTGTATGCAAGCCCAACCCAGCCTATAATGAACCGCTACACTCCACCCATACCAGCCCTCCACTCCATGTGGGGAATAGCTCAACCCACCCAGCCCTACACTCCACAGTTGCAGCATAGCTGCTTAGATATGAGTAAGTTGAGGTAAAGCCTCTAGTACGTGGTCAAGCCACTTTCAGTACTTCCTCCATTAATAACCTAGTCCCATGTATCAGATAATGATAACATGGCATGCAGAAAATAGTAACAGTCAAACATGCATTCAGGTCAACCTTAACCCTAGGGATATATCAGTAATTTTGCTCCTAGGGGTAAAACTGTAAACTTTCCACCTATAAAGGTATTTCAGTACTTTTATCAGTTTTAAGGGTTCTCATGAATGTTACGGTCCTTACTAGCCCAATTGTCATCGCAGTAACTTATTTATCTCAATTTCACAATTTTAGCCATTGGGCCCTAAAACCCCTAATGGGCCCTACAGTGTCCATTAGCAATTTAAGCTCATTTAATTCAAGTTTTATGACCAGTTTACTGGTTTAAGTAGTTTTGATTCTACAGTCTAACAGAACATACTTATTGCCTTTTTTTATATTATAAATTTATTATTATTTTTTATTTATTAACCCGTATGAGCCCGTAAGCCCATTGGGCCCATTTTTAGCCTATCGAGGCCCAATTATCGACGTGCACGAAATTTCACACACGACTAACTTACCACTTTGCGATTTCAGATCTAATGATTTCTAAATGTCTTGTGAGCACTCTCACACTCACAAGCCCACGAAATGCTGGAATTTCGGCATTTTGGCTTTTGCCGAATTGAACTATAAGAGGGTGTTCGATACACACCTATTTCGCGACGATTGCTACTGAGATCCCTTACGATATACTACAATTGATTACCACAATTCTTAGATTGCAACCCACAACAACCAATCCCAATATCCAGCAACCCATATTCGAACCATGCCCCTGAAGCCTTTAGAATCTTACCTTTTTGCCGAAAACCAATGACTAGATCTAAGTCTAGTTGTTCCAAAGATCCAAGCCTCCGATCAAACCTCTAGAAGACACTAATCACCAAAAGAAATCGTCGGTTAAAGACCTTTAAAGCCCTATGCCCAAATCAACAGCGTCCCTAGATTTCAGGGACTTCAGCTTTTCTAAATTGTAAAATAAGACTAGATCTGAGGTGATGAGCACTTACCACTTATTCCTCTTTGATTTCCACGCAGATCTGATACAAATCTATCCTCTAAATGATAGTAGAAATAGAATCCAAAAGATCTGAAGTTTCGACTATAAGTCCCTAAATCTATGGTATTTCGGCTTTTTAAGTGATGAAGAAGATAACATTTGAGGCTATAACGTTGAAGTAATGTTGCCGACAGATACTAAGGGTTTAGAGAAGATTAAATTTGATCAAAAAGAACAAAAATAACTGAAGGATTTTGGCTTGGAGAAATCGGCACAATAAGTGAGTTTTCGAGATTTCAACTTTTATGGCAATCAACTATGGAGGTTTTGCGGAGGATGGGATTGACAGAGGAGGTGAGTAAGGTGATCAGAAGGCTTTGGCTAGAAGAAAAAGCAAAAAGGAAGAAAGAAAATGAAGGAAAAAGAGAGGAAGAAGAATTCGACACCAAGGAGAAGGAATTTGCGTTTTCGGTTTTTTGTAAGAACTCAGAAAGTATGAATAGCAGTGAAAGCTTTCAGGTGGCTAACCCTAATTCTCCAAGACAAAAAAAGAAAAGAACCTAACCCTAATATCAACTAAAACAATCGGCCCAACCTCTCTAAGGCCCTTGCCGAAATTCACTTAAGTGATCACATGCCCGGCACATGCCTAAAATTAAAAAGTAACCATATGCCTACCTTGCAACTTGAACCCTGGAGCTTTAATTCCTTCCAAGAAGCCATTGTTTTTAGGAACTTAGTGGCACCACCTTGCCACTTTACCAAGGCCTTATTTGTGTCATAATTTACGAAGTTCTTCTTAAAAGTCTACTTAACCAAGTCTCCTATTCACTTAAAATCCAACCTTGATATTTTACCATGTTTAACTTAGGCTTGGGCCTTCTAAAGGCCCACTAACAAACTTAAACACAATTCCAATATTCAGAACACCAAAATTTCAAAATTTACCAAAAAGCACAGAAACCCGAAAAATCCCAAAAATCAGGGTGTTACAACTCTACCCCCTTAAAGAAATTTCGACCTCGAAATTTACCTGATCCAAATAATTGAGGGTATTGTTGACGCATAGTCTCTTCTGACTCCCAAGTAGCCTCTTCCCTTCCATGATTACGCCATAGTACTTTCACCAATGGAACCAACTTCCTTCTTAAAACTTGAACCTCTCTATCTAAAATTTGCACGGGTTCCTCCTCAAAGGTCAAATCAGTCTTTACTTCAATCTCCTCCATTGGCACAACATGTGAAGGATCCGATCGATATCGCCTCAACATGGACAAATGAAAGACGTCATGGATTCTGTCCAACTCCAGTGGTAACTCTAACTGATATGCTACTGGCCCTACCCGTTTAAGAACCCGATAAGGCCCTATAAACCGCAGACTCAGTTTACCTTTCTTGCTGAACCTCAAGATCTGCTTCCAAGGTGAAACCTTCAAGAAAACCATATCCCCAACAGCAAAGTCAATCTCTTTACGCTTTAGATCTGCATATGACTTCTGTCTATCAGATGCCTCCTTTAACCGATCTCTTATCAACTTAACCTTACTTTCAGTATCTGCCACTAATTCCGGTCCAAGCACTTGTCGTTCACCCAACTCTGTCCAACACGTAGGCGTACGACATCTTCGCCCATAAAGTGCCTTATATGGAGCCATTTGAATACTTGCTTGGTAGCTGTTGTTGTATGCAAACTCTGTCAATGGCAAGTAGTCCTCCCAACTACCACGAAAATCGATGATACAACCTCTTAACATATCCTCCAAAACTTGAATAACCCTTTCCGACTGTCCATCTGTCTAAGGGTGAAAAGCAGTACTGAAATCCAATCGTGTACCCAACACCTCCTGCAACTTTTGCCAGAACCAAAATGTAAACCTAGGGTCTCGATCATAAATAATCGACACTAGCACCCCATGCAGTCGCACTATCTCTGCCACATACAACTTGGCCAACTTTTGTAGTTAGTAATCAGTACGAACAGGTATGAAATGGGTAGATTTCGTTAACCTATCCACAATTACCCACACAAAATCTTTCTTGGTAGGTGTCAAAGGTAGCCCACTCACGAAGTCCATAGTTACTCTCTCCCACTTCCATAGTGGAATTTTGTAACACCCCGTACCCGAGACCATTGCCGGAGTCAGACACAAGGTGTTAACGGACTTAATTCACTTATTTGCACAGTCCATTTTAAAATTTCCAGACAAGCTGGCTAACTGCGTCACTATCACCTTAAAAATCATATCTCAAGTTCCAAAACTCAAAAACCGATTCTGTAAATTTTTCCTGAAACTAGACTCATATTTACGTCTACAATTGTTTTTCTAGAATTTTTGGTCAAGCCAATTTGTACAGTTTATTAGTTAAAGTCTCCCCTGTTACAGGGTCCGTCTACTCTGACCTTCATGTATTACAACTTAGATATCTTTCTGTACAGAGCTTCAATACTTATGCTGTTTGCTTCTAAAGAAACTAGACTCGAAAAGGAATCTGTACGTATAGGGCATGACTTCTAATTATCTCTGGTTAATTTATAGTGAATTTCCAAAGTCAAGATAGGGGATCCAGAAATTGCTCTGGCCCTGTTTCACGAAAACTTAAACATCCCTTAAAATACGGCTCATATGATCATTTCGTTTCTTCCATATGAAAACAGACTCATCAAGGTTAAATTATATAATTTATTCGCTATTTAATTCCATTCCTACTATTTTTAGTGATTTTCCAAATTCACATCACTGCTGCTGTCAGCATCTGTTTTTAAGGTAGACTATACCTATTTCATGATTTTCCATGGATCAATTAGAGTTTTGTCATACATAGCACCAAAATGATCGTGATTAACCATTCCAATGGCTAATCGTTACCAACATTTCCATACCACTGAAATGAACAACATACAAATTGATTATAACGCTATGGTCAAAATATATATAAGCCATTTTCGCATGGCTATCCAAATATATACATTACCGAAGGTACTTGACTAACAACAAAAGGGCAGTCCTATACATGCCATTTTCAGAGTTCAACTAAAAGAGTACCAAAAGGGCTTTGATAGTGTGGATGACTTCGACTTTGACACTCTCGAGTCCGATAGCTGACGAACCAAAATCTATAAAACAGATAATCAAAGAAACGGAATAAGCATTTAATGCTTAGTAAGTTTTTGAGTAATGAAATCATGCACAACTGAAGTATAGCATTCATATGACTAAACGAATAGTTTCATATACACATATTCTCAAAATCATACCTACTTCACATTTCCAACCCTTATATTCATACATAAGGTATTAACTTGACTAAAGGCCGGAAGCTTGTTAATCGATTGAGCGAATACTATTTAAAAGGAATCAATTATTCCAATGCATATACAAAACATACCTCATCGTTGGGATTTTACGAGCGTATTAATTGAAATTTTTACAGCAAGATCGCTCATTCCCAAACCAAGTACCTTCGGGATTTAGCCGGATATAGCTACTCGCTCAAATGCCTTCGGGACTTAGCCCGGTTATAGTAACTCGTACAAATGCCTTCGGGACCTAGCCCGGATATAGTAACTCGCACAAATGCCTTCGGGACTTAGCCCGGATATAGTAACTCGCACAAATGCCTTCGGGACTTAGCCCGGAATTAGTCACTAGCACAAATGCCTTTGGGACTTAGCCCGGTTATCATCCGGATATTCATGCACATATCAATAAATCATGACCATCTATATTTCATTTTCATAACTAGAATTCAAACACAAGTCACTTATCAAGCATTACCATTTTCGGCTACCCGTCACAAGTATAAACTAGTCACCTCAATATATAATTCAAGTTGAATCATTATATCTCCTTTTGTTTGTTATGCTATATGTCATGACTTAATCAAATCATAAACTAAGTTCCATTACTCGAAAACTTACCTCGGATGCTGTCGAACGACTTCAATGGCTATTCAATTACTTTTTCCTTCCCTTTATCGGATTTAGTTCCCCTTTGCTCTTGAGCTTAATTTAACAAATAAATTGATTTAATCATCTTGAACATCGAGAGAAATTCTAGGTACTTAGTCCATATATATATTGGACATTAGAGTCATATGCATGAAATCATGAATCAAATTCAACATATTAGCTAATATTCTCCTTTAGCCGATTATCTAAGTCAAGATAGAATCATCAATATGCTTACCTATAGCCGAATACATGCAACACCAATCTATGTATGCGTTCATGTGGTCGAGTATACATATTCCAATATGATATCATTTCCATTTTGTTTAACACTTAACATTTACCACATATCAATTAACCCATTTCTTTACTCATGTGGCCGATTATACTTGGTCATGCATACACATGATTAAGTTATTTAACACCTAACTCACATAGTCTTAGTGTACAAAATCTTAAGGTCCACATATGAATACCCCCAAGTTCCCATGACTTAACCCCTAACCACATTTTTGCCGAGAATTCCTTGAATTTCTAATAGCATACACACATATAATCAATTAACTTAAGCTACCTTTAAACTTTTACTTATCACCTCATGCCAAACCATCAAATGAACTAATTATAATTACATAGGTACTACCAAAGCCGAAACCTATGCATACTATTATTCCTTATGCCCAAACCAAAGACCACATTCGGCACTTTCATCCACCATTCTACCAAGCATGTAATATTCAAACACAACCAAACTCACATTCGGCCCTAGCTCATAACAAGGTAGCCGATTCTTTTCCCTTAGTATCTAATGCTCACCTATGATTCTTTTTATAGTTCAAACACTCATCTATCATCATTCACCTAACTTTAACATGAAACAACAAAACTCACCATTTCTCATCCAAATAACATGAACAACAACCATTTCTTGAACATTTTCTCATGACCGACTGCTCATGTTACCAACAAGATTCAAAATTTGAACATGGGCTAACTAAGGGACTTAGTAACTAGCTTAATACATTCAACAATTCCAAAAGCTACCATGAATTACATACCTTATTCAAGACTAGAAGGAGTGGCCCAATATTTTACTTCCCCTTCCCCCTTCTTCTTAGCATTTTCGGCCAAGGATGTTAAAAGATGAACATTTTTTTTCTTTGTTTTCTTCCTTCAATTCACGGCAATGGAGGAGCAACCTAGCTATTTTTTTTTTTTGTTTCTCCTCCTACTAACCACTATTATTTTATTACTCATGTTCTTTATTTTATTATTCCTAACATAAAACACTAACATAAAATGTTTATAATACATTTTAACCCATAGCATGGCCGGCCACCATCCTAAGTTTTGGGTAATTTGACATGCAAGGACAAACATTTTCTAACATGCATCAATAGGCCACTTTAACGTTTGCCTAGCATATTTCTAAATTTTCTCACACAAGTCCTATTTAGCAAAATTCACTTACAATTAACAAAATTCAAACATGAAATTTTCACACATGCCTATGTACATATAATAAGCATCAAATATAACGGTTAATTATTTTTTATGACTCGGTTTTGTGGTCTCGAAACCACTTTCCGACTAGGGTCAATTTAGGGCTGTCACAACTCTCCCCCACTTAAGAAATTTTCGTCCCCGAAAATCTTACTGGTAAATAGGTTTGGGTATCGTTCTTTCATAGAGTTCTCGGTTTCCCAAGTAGCTTCTTCGATTCCGTGTTTGAGCCAAACACCTTTACTAACGGAACCCTTTTATTTCGCAACTCTTTCACTTCACGAGCTAGGATACGAATCGGTTCTTCTTCATAACTCAAGTCAGATTGAATTTCAACCTCTGATGGACTAATTATGTGCGAAGGATCAGATCTGTAACGTCGAAGCATCGAAACATGAAAAATGTTGTGAATCCTTTCAAGTTCAGGGGGTAAAAGCAACCTATATGCAACTGGACCAACTCGTTCGGAGATTTCATACGGCCCAATGAATCTCGGACTCAGTTTGCCCTTATAGCCAAATCTGAGTATCTTTTTCCAAGGTGAAACCTTAAGAAACACTTTGTCTCCCACCTGATACTCAATATCTCTTCGTTTTAAATCCGCGTACGACTTCTGACGATCGGATGCTGCCTTCAGACTTTCACGAATTATTTTTACTTTCTGCTCAGCATCTTTAATCAAATCAACTCCGAAAATTTTACTTTCACAGAGCTCAGTCCAAAACAATGGTGTACGGCTTTTACGACCGTACAAAGCCTCTTAAGGTGCCATCTTAATACTTGATTGAAAACTATTGTTGTAAGCGAATTCAATCAAAGGTAAATACCGTTCCCATGAACCACTAAACTCAAGGATGCAACATCTCAACATATCCTCGAGTATCTGAATTATCCGCTCGGATTGATCATCAGTTTGGGGATGAAAAGCAGTGCTAAAATGCAGCTTGGTACCCAATGCTTCTTGCAATTTCTTCCAAAATCGCGAGGTGAATCTCGGATCTCTGTCCGACACAATAGAAATAGGTACCCCGTGTAATCTCACAATCTGAGAAACATACAACTCAGCTAGTTTATCCAATGAAAAATCCGTATGTACAGGGATAAAGTGAGCCAACTTAGTCAGTCTATCAACAACAACCCAAATCGCATCTTTCTTACTTGTCGATACTGGCAACCCAGATACAAAATCCATCGTGACTCGATCCCATTTCCATTCAGGTATCATGCTCGGCTGAAGTAAACCCGTAGGCACTTGATGTTCCGCCTTCACTTGCTGACATATTAAACACTTCGAAACAAAATCGGAAATGTCTCGTTTCATACCATGCCACCAAAACTGACGTATCAGATCGTTGTACATTTTCGTACTCCCCGGGTGAATTGACATTCGGCTACAATGAGCTTCGTTCAGAATCATCGAAATAAGTTCTGAATTTCTTGGAACACACAAACGACTTCTGAATCTCAAACAATCGTCATCATCAATTTGAAACTCTGATTCCATATTCGAAACACATTCAGCCCGTCTTTTGACCAATTCATCATCGACTTTCTGAGCTTCACGAATTTGATGAATCAACAATGGTTTGGCCTTTAATTCTTCTACTAACACATTGTCGGATAGAACAGACAAGTGTACATTCATCGCTTGTAAAGCAAATAGTGATTTACGACTTAAAGCATCCGCAACCACATTAGCCTTTCCCGGGTGATAGTCAATGACAAGCTCATAATCTTTTAACAACTCGAGCCAACGTCTTTGTCGCAGATTCAAGTCTCTTTGAGTCATCAAATATTTGAGACTTTTGTGATCCGAATATACATGGCACTTCTCACCAAATAAGTAATGTCGCCATATTTTCAAAGCGAACACGATGGCAGCTAGTTCGAGATCATGGGTCGGATAATTTTTCTCATGTGGCTTCAGTTGTCTCGACGCATAAGCTACAACTCGACCCTCTTGCATCAATACACAACCCAACCCAAGTAGGGATGCATCACTATAAATGACAAACTCTTTGCCTGATTCAGGCTGCACTAGTACTGGAGCTTCAGTCAAATAAGTTTTCAGTTGATCGAAACTTTTCTGACACTTTTCTGTCCATTCAAACTTAACATCTTTCTGAAGTAGTTTCGTTATTGGTGTGGCTATCATCGAGAAACCCTTTACAAAGCGCCTGTAGTAACCGGCAAGCCCCAAAAAGCTCCAAACTTCAGTAATATTTCTCGGAGGCTTCCAGTTAAGTATGACTAAAATTTTGCTCGGATCAACTCGAATACCCGATGCAGATACCACATGTCCCAAGAAGCTAACCTCTCTTAACCAGAATTCACACTTACTGAACTTAGCATACAACTGCTTATCCTATAAAATTTCCAACACTAATCCCAGGTGTTCAGCATGATCGGTTTCATTTCTCGAATAGACCAAAATATCATCGATAAACACAACTATAAACCGATCTAAATACGGTCTGAAGATCCGATTCATCAGATCCATAAATACCGCGGGGGCATTAGTGAGCCCAAACGGCATCACTAAGAATTTGTAGTGACCGTATCTCGTTCTGAAAGCAGTTTTCGGTATGTCCGAATCTCAAATTCGCAACTGATAATAACCCGATCTCAAATCTATCTTTGAAATCACCGAGGCTCCCTTTAGTTGATCAAACAAATCATCAATACGCGGTAACGGATATTTATTCTTTATTGTCACTTTATTCAGCTGACGATAGTCGATGCACAACCTCATGGTTCCGTCCTTCTTTTTCACAAACAATACTGGTGCACCCCAAGGTGAGAAACTTGGTCGAGCGAAACCTCTATCCGTCAACTCTTGCAACTGAGCTTTCAAATATTTTAACTCGGCTAGTGCCATACGATACGGAGCTATCGAAATCGGTGTAGTCCCAGGTACAAGCTCAATACCAAACTCTACCTCCCGAACAGGTGGTAAACCCGGTAATTCTTCGGGAAAAACATCCGGGTATTCACAAACCACCGGCACAGATTCAGGTTTCTTTTCTAACTCTTTGTCATCAAGTACATACGCAAGGTATGCTTCACACCCCTTTCTTACATATTTCTGAGCCAACATTGATGATATTACAGCTGGCAACCCATTCAAGTCCGTAGACTCAACTCGGATTATCTCGTTATTTACACACCTCAAATCAATGGTTTTTCTTTTGCAATTTACAATTGCATCATGTACTGTAACAGCCCTAATTCGACCCTAGTCGGAATGTGGTTTCGGGACCACAAAACCGAGTCATAAAATTTAGTTAAAATTTTATTTGCATATCTTATATGTGTGATAGTACTTGTACAAAAATTTGATGTTTTAATTTTATATTAGGAATGTGAATTTTGCTTGAAAGGATCTAGTTGAAAGACTTGGAAAATTATGATAGGTAAATAAGTAAGGACCAAATAGTATTAAAGTGGGAAAGTGTTGTCCTTGCATGTCAAATTAGCCAAACTAAAGCATAGTGGCCGGCCATGCTATGGGTGGAAACATGTCTCCAACATGTTATGCTAGTGATGTATGTTAAGAAAAATAAAATAATGAGCATGGTGATTAAATAATGAAGGGAAGGGTGATGAAAAAAAAATAATATGGTCTCATCCATACCCCCTTGTTGCCGTGAATTGAAGAAAGAAAACAAAAAAAAAGTGTTCATTCTTGAACATCTTTGGCCGAATAGAGGAAGGAAAGGAAGGGGAAAAGCTTGAGAAAATCGGCTATGGTGGTTTGCTAGACTAAGCTCAAGAACCTAAAGGAGAGGCGTCCAACAAGGGGAAATCGAAGGTCATCGAGTGGCCGACTCGGAATTATTTTACCCAACATAAAGTAAGTCATTAAGCATATAGTTGGTATTAATTCAAATGGTCATAACGTTTATGTAATGATGCTGAATGGAATGAATAAATATATATATGCATGTACGTATGTGGTGATGAAAGTGTTGAATGAAAAGAAAAGAGGTGAGATGTATTGAGTTGTTGATCTTGGCACTAAATGTGCGGGTATAAACATTTATGACCATGAGATTGGCGCTAAGTGTGCGGGTTTAAATTGTGCAGCACTAAGTGTGCGAATTGAATATGTAGCACTAAGTGTGCGAGTTTGACTATGTAGCACTAAGTGTGCGAGTTGACTATGTAGCACTAAGTGTGCGAGTATGATTATGTAGCACTAAGTGTGCGAGTTGATTATATAGCACTGAGTGTGCGGACTTAATATGTTCTTGAATCATTATGGACACTAAGTGTGCGACACTATTGAGTCGATCACGGACAGCGGATCGGGTAAGTATCTTGAGCTCATGGCTAATAGGTGCTATGTCTATATTTGGAGTTGAGCTTGGTAAGTTTGAACCCATGTGACGAATATACTTGAAGTCACGTACATAAGATTTATCGTGGAATGGGTGAAAGGCCGTTTAGTTGTATGATTGTAACGAAAATAAAATGATTTATGAAAATGCCTCGAATATCCTATTGATGAGTATATGGAATGTGAATGCATGATTTGGTATGAGATTGAACCGATAGGTCGGAGGAACTATGGTATGGTTCGGTATGGATGGAGTAACTAGCCTCGTTCCATTTTGTTTCCTCTTGTGATAATGTTATTAATGGATGGTAGTGTATTGCTTATGACTTACTGAGTTATAAACTCACTCGGTGTTTCCTTGTCACCCATACTAGGTTTCTTGGACTCGTCTCTTTTTGCGTGGTCGGGCCGTCATCGAAGTCATCACACCGGATAGCAAGTTTTGGTACTTTCTTCTTAGTTGGCTTAGGAGAACATTTCGGCATGTATAGGCTATTATGTTGTGTTTGAACTTTGGTATGTAACCTTTTAGCCATGCGAAAATGGCATAAATGTTCGGTTGGGTTTGGATTCATACGTTAGGTCGCAAATCTTGATAATTCGACCTTTTTATGCCATACGTCATGGTTGATTATTTTGGTGTTAAAATTCATGATATGGCAATAGTGTAGTAGGGGGAAGTTTGACAATGATTAGCCTTTGGCATGGTTAGTCATGATCATAATTTGTGATATGCATGATGAATTATTAGTTAGATCAAGGAGTAAACACGAAGTGGGCATAGTTGCTTTCGTAACAGATGCTGGCAGCAGCAGTGACATGAGATTGAAAAATCACTAAAAATAGTAGGAGTGGAATTAATTGATGAATAAATTATGTAATCGAAGTTCGATGAGTCTATTTTCATATAGAAGTAACGAAAGGATCATATGGACAGTATGTTAAGAGATAATCAGGTTCTCGTGGGACAGGGCCAGAACGGTTTCTGGATTCCCTGCTCCGACTTTGGAAATTCATTATAAATTAACCAGAGATAATTAGGAGTCATACCATATATGTATAGATTCCTCTCTGAGTCTAGTTTCTATAGAAACAAACGGCATCAGTATGGAAGTTCTGTACAGGGAGATATCCAGGTCGTAATCCGCAAAGGTCAGTGTAGTCGACCCCAGTAACATGGGAGACTTTGACTAATAAACTGTACTAATTGGACCGACCAAAAATTCTAGAAAAAAATATGTAGATGGGAATATGAGTCTAGTTTCAGGGAAAATTCACGGAACTGGATTTTTAGTTCCAGATCTCAAGATATGATTTTTAAAGCGACTAGTACGCAGATTGACAGCTTGTCTGGAAAAATTTTAATAAGTGGTTTGAAGTCTGTTAACACCTCGTGTTCAACTCCGGCGACGGCCTCGGGTTCAGGTTGTTACATTTGATTGGTATCAGAGCTATGGTTTAGTCGGTTCTAGGACTACCATAGCGCGTATGAGTCTAGCTATACATGCCTTAATGTTAATGTTTAAATGTGTGATGACTTCTGACGGTTAAAATGTTTTTGTTTTGATTAGTAAATGGACCCCGGTGTAGAAGGAACCTTAGCGGATGACGTTGAGAGCGTAGCGGCTGCTCCTGCACAAGGGACGCCACCTGTTGAACCTCAGTCATCTGCGAATAATCAAGGTGAGGGGGCTAAACAAGCCTTCTTTACCATGATGAATGAATGCGTCGCGCAGTATGCCCGAACCAATCCGGCAGTCCAACAATTCCCGACTTTGAATAATCCAGCCCCGGAGCCAGTAATGCCATCAGTTACTGATCCTGTGAGGCTGAGTAAGCCACCTGTAGACTTGATTAGGAAGCGCGGGGCTGAGGAGTTCAGGGCCATAGTTACTGATGATGCTGAAAGGGCCGAGTTCTGGCTTGATAACACCATTCGGGTGTTTGATGAACTGTCATGCACACCCGATGAATGTCTAAAGTGTGCTATATCCTTGTTGCGGGACTCAGCCTACTATTGGTGGAGGACCCTGATTTCCATAGTCCCAAACGAACGAGTAACTTGGGACTTCTTTCAGACAGAATTTCGAAAGAAATATATTAGTCAACGGTTCATTGATCAAAAGCGTAAGGAATTCTTGGAACTCAAGCAAGGCCGTATGACAGTATCTGAATACGAACATGAATTCGTAAGACTCAGTAGGTATGCCCGGGAGTGTGTAGCTGATGAGGTTGCTATGTGCAAAAGATTCGAAGAAGGATTGAATGAAGATTTAAAGCTACTAATGGGTATTTTGGAAATAAAAGAATTCGTAACACTAGTCGAACGAGCCTGCAAGGCGGAAGAACTTGGAAAGGAGAAGAAGAAGGCTGAATTTGAAGCTAGAGACTATCGTAAAAGATCGACGGGTAAAGCTCCGTTCTCAGCCGTAAAGAAGTTCAGGGAGGACACTAATAAGTCGAGGATGACTGCGGGAATTTCCATCAGAGCAAGACCATCGACGGACTCCCGAGCTACTTCGGTAGCTAGTGTGGGCAATAATCGTCTAGAGAAACCTGAATGTCCCTAATGCGGAAGACGACACCTAGGTGAATGTTGGGGTAAGTCTATTAATAGGGCCTGTTACGGATGCGGTTCGAAGGACCACTTCATTAGAGATTGCACGGAGCTTGATGAGAAGAATAAGATTCAAGGTGCAAGACCTAGTGGAGTGACAACTGGAGGTAGACCACCGAGAATTTTGGGAGGTAGGAGTGGTAGTCAGAGAGGGGCCTCTGATACGGCTGTTCGAGCCGAGAACCGTACTCCTGCTAGAGCTTATGCCATCCGCGCACGAGAGGAGGCATCCTCCCCTGACGTCATCACTGGTACCTTCACTCTCTTTGATACTAATGTGATTGCATTGATTGACCCTGGCTCTACTCATTCATATGTATGCGAAACCTTAGCATCCAGTAAGACTCTACCTGTTGAGTCTACTGAGTTCGTAATTCGAGTGTCAAACCCTTTGGGTCAATGCGTATTTGTTGATAAAGTGTGTAAGAGATGCCCTCTAATAATCCGAGAATCCTGTTTTCAGGCCGATTTGATGCTTTTGCCGTTTGACGAATTTGATGTTATTCTTGGTTTGGATTGGTTGACCGCGCATGATGCGGTTGTGAATTGCAAAAGCAAGACTATTGATTTGAGGTGCGCAAATAACGAGATAATCTGAGTTGAGTCTGCGGACTTAAGGGGGTTGCCAGCTGTAATATCAGCAATGTTGGCCCAGAAATATGTGAGAAAAGGGTGCGAAGCATACCTTGCGTATGTACTTGATGACAAAGAGTTAGAAAAGAAACCCGAATCTGTGCCGGTGATTTGTGAATACCCGGATGTTTTTCCTGAAGGATTACCGGGTTTACCACCTGTTCGGGAGGTAGAGTTTGGTATTGAGCTTGTACCTGGGACAACGCCGATTTCGATAGCTCCGTATCGTATGGCACCAACCGAGTTAAAAGAGTTAAAAGCTCAGTTGCAAGAATTGACGGATAGAGGTTTTGCTCGACCAAGTTTCTCACCTTGGGGTGCACCAGTATTGTTCGTGAAAAAGAAGGACGGAACCATGAGGTTGTGCATTGACTATCGTCAACTGAATAAAGTGACGATAAAGAACAAATATCCGTTGCCGTGCATCGCTGATTTGTTCGACCAACTGAAGGGAGCCTCAATGTTCTCAAAAATAGATTTGAGATCGGGCTATTATCAGTTGCGAATTCGAGATTCGGACATACCCAAAACTGCTTTCAAAACGAGGTACAGTCACTACGAGTTCTTAGTGATGCCGTTTGGGCTCACTAATGCCCCTGCAGTATTTATGGATTTGATGAATCGGATCTTCAGACCATATTTGGATCGGTTCGTAGTTGTGTTCATTGATGACATCTTGGTCTATTCAAGAGATGAGATCGAACATGCTGAACACTTGAGATTAATGTTGCAAGTTTTGCGGGATAAGCAGTTATATGCTAAGTTCAGTAAGTGTGAGTTCTGGTTAAGAGAGGTTAGCTTCTTGGGTCATGTGGTATCCGCATCGGGTATTCGAGTTGACCCGAGCAAAATTTCAGCCATACTTAACTGGAAGCCTCCGAGAAATGTTACCGAAGTTCGGAGCTTCCTAGGGCTCGCCGGTTATTACCGACGATTTGTCAAAGGTTTCTCGATGATAGCCACACCAATGACGAAGCTACTTCAAAAGGATGTTAAGTTCGAATGGACGGAGAAATGTCAGAAAAGTTTCGATCAACTGAAAACTCATTTGACTGAAGCAGCAATTTTAGTGCAACCCGAATCAGGCAAAGAGTTGGTCATTTATAGTGACGCATCCCTACTTGGGTTGGGTTGCGTGTTGATGCAAGAAGGTCGAGTTGTGGCCTATGCGTCGAGACAATTGAAGCCACACGAGAGAAATTATCCGACCCACGACCTCGAACTAGCTGCCATCGTATTTGCTTTAAAAATATGGCGACATTATTTATTTGGTGAGAAGTGCCATGTATTTTCGGATCACAAAAGTCTCAAATATTTGATGACTCAGCGAGACTTGAATCTGCGACAAAGACGTTGGCTTGAATTGTTGAAAGATTACGAGCTTGTCATTGATTACCACCCGGGAAAGGCTAATGTGGTTGCGGACGCCTTAAGCCGGAAATCATTGTTTGCTTTACGAGCGATGAATGTGTACTTGTCTATTCTACCCGACAATGTGTTAGTAGCTGAATTAAAAGCCAAACCATTGTTGATTCATCAAATTCGTGAAGCCCAGAAAGTTGATGATGAATTGGTTGCAAAACGGGCTGAGTGTGTTCTGAACAAGGAATTGGAGTTTCGAATGGATGATGATGATTGTTTGAGGTTTAGAAGTCGTTTGTGTGTTCCAAGGAATTCGGAACTTATTTCGATGATTTTGAATGAGGCTCATAGTGGCCGAATGTCTATCCACCCGGGTAGTACTAAAATGTACAACGATCTGAAACGTTAGTTTTGGTGGCATGGTATGAAACGAGACATCTCTGACTTTGTTTCGAGATGCTTAATATGTCAACAAGTGAAAGCAGAACATCAAGTGCCTTCAGGATTACTTCAGCCGATCATGATACCCGAGTGGAAATGGGATCGAGTCACAATGGACTTTGTGTCCGGGCTTCCCTTGTCAGCAAGTAAGAAGGATGCGATTTGGGTTGTTGTCGATCGACTGACTAAGTCGGCTCACTTTATCCCCGTGCGTACGGATTTTTCATTGGATAAACTAGCTGAATTGTACGTTTCTCAGATTGTGAGATTACATGGAGTACCTATTTCTATTGTGTCAGATAGAGACCCAAGATTTACATCGCGATTTTGGAAGAAATTGCAAGAAGCTTTGGGTACCAAGCTGCATTTTAGCACTGCTTTTCACCCCCAAACCGATGGTCAATCTGAACGAACAATTCAGATACTCGAGGATATGTTGAGATGTTGCGTCTTAGAGTTCTGTGGTTCATGGGAAAGATATTTGCCTTTGATTGAATTTGCTTATAACAATAGCTTTCAATCAAGCATTAAGATGGCACCTTACGAGGCTTTATACGGTCGCAAGTGCCGTACCCCATTATTTTAGACTGAACTTAGTGAAAGTAAAATCTTTGGGGTTGATTTGATTAAGGATGCCGAGCAGAAAGTCCGAGTAATTCGCGAAAGTTTGAAAGCCGCTTCGGATCGTCAAAAGTCGTATGCGGATTTGAAAAGAAAAGACATTGAATATCAGGTTGGAGATAAAGTATTTCTCAAAGTTTCACCCTGGAAGAAGGTGCTTAGATTTGGTCGTAAGGGCAAATTGAGTCCGAGATTCATCGGCCCGTACGAAGTATCCGAACGAGTTGGACCAGTTGCATACCGATTAATTTTGCCCCCTGAGCTTGAAAAGATTCACGATGTCTTTCATGTTTCGATGCTTCGACGCTATCGATCTGATCCATCGCACATAATTAGCCCATCAGAGGTTGAAATTCAAGTCGATATGAGTTATGAAGAAGAACCGATACGTATCCTAGCTCGTGAAGTGAAGGAGTTGCGAAACAAAAGGGTTCCGTTAGTGAAGGTGTTATGGCTCAAACATGGGATCGAGGAAGCTACTTGGGAAACCGAGAGCTCGATGAAAGAACGATACCCAAACCTATTTACCGGTAAGATTTACGGGGACGAAAATTTCTTAAGTGGGGGAGAGTTGTAACAGCCCTAATTCGACCCTAGTCGGAATGTGGTTTCGGGACCACAAAACCGAGTCATAAAATTTAGTTAAAATTTTATTTGCATATCTTATATGTGTGATAGTACTTGTACAAAAATTTGATGTTTTAATTTTATATTAGGAATGTGAATTTTGCTTGAAAGGATCTAGTTGAAAGACTTGGAAAATTATGATAGGTAAATAAGTAAGGACCAAATAGTATTAAAGTGGGAAAGTGTTGTCCTTGCATGTCAAATTAGCCAAACTAAAGCATAGTGGCCGGCCATGCTATGAGTGGAAACATGTCTCCAACATGTTATGCTAGTGATGTATGTTAAGAAAAATAAAATAATGAGCATGGTGATTAAATAATGAAGGGAAGGGTGATGAAAAAAAAATAATATGGTCTCATCCATACCCCCTTGTTGCCGTGAATTGAAGAAAGAAAACAAAAAAAAAAGTGTTCATTCTTGAACATCTTTGGCCGAATAGAGGAAGGAAAGGAAGGGGAAAAGCTTGAGAAATCGGCTATGGTGGTTTGCTAGACTAAGCTCAAGAACCTAAAGGAGAGGCGTCCAACAAGGGGAAATCGAAGGTCATCGAGTGGCCGACTCGGAATTATTTTACCCAACATAAAGTAAGTCATTAAGCATATAGTTGGTATTAATTCAAATGGTCATAACGTTTATGTAATGATGCTGAATGGAATGAATAAATATATATATATGCATGTACGTATGTGGTGATGAAAGTGTTGAATGAAAAGAAAAGAGGTGAGATGTATTGAGTTGTTGATCTTGGCACTAAATGTGCGGGTATAAACATTTATGACCATGAGATTGGCGCTAAGTGTGCGGGTTTAAATTGTGCAGCACTAAGTGTGCGAATTGAATATGTAGCACTAAGTGTGCGAGTTTGACTATGTAGCACTAAGTGTGCGAGTTGACTATGTAGCACTAAGTGTGCGAGTATGATTATGTTGCACTAAGTGTGCGAGTTGATTATATAGCACTGAGTGTGCAGACTTAATATGTTCTTGAATCATTATGGACACTAAGTGTGCGACACTATTGAGTCGATCACGGACAGCGGATCGGGTAAGTATCTTGAGCTCATGGCTAATAGGTGCTATGTCTATATTTGGAGTTGAGCTTGGTAAGTTTGAACCCATGTGACGAATATACTTGAAGTCACGTACATAAGATTTATCGTGGAACGAGTGAAAGGCCGTTTAGTTGTATGATTGTAACGAAAATAAAATGATTTATGAAAATGCCTCGAATATCCTATTGATGAGTATATGGAATGTGAATGCATGATTTGGTATGAGATTGAACCGATAGGTCGGAGGAACTATGGTATGGTTCGGTATGGATGAAGTAACTAGCCTCGTTCCATTTTGTTTCCTCTTGTGATAATGTTATTAATGGATGGTAGTGTATTGCTTATGACTTACTGAGTTATAAACTCACTCGGTGTTTCCTTGTCACCCATACTAGGTTTCTTGGACTCGTCTCTTTTTGCGTGGTCGGGCCGTCATCGAAGTCATCACACCGGATAGCAAGTTTTGGTACTTTCTTCTTAGTTGGCTTAGGAGAACATTTCGGCATGTATAGGCTATTATGTTGTGTTTGAACTTTGGTATGTAACCTTTTAGCCATGCGAAAATGGCATAAATGTTCGGTTGGGTTTGGATTCATACGTTAGGTCGCAAATCTTGATAATTCGACCTTTTTATGCCATACGTCATGGTTGATTATTTTGGTGTTAAAATTCATGATATGGCAATAGTGTAGTAGGGGAAAGTTTGACAATGATTAGCCTTTGGCATGGTTAGTCATGATCATAATTTGTGATATGCATGATGAATTATTAGTTAGATCAAGGAGTAAACACGAAGTGGGCATAGTTGCTTTCGTAACAGATGCTGGCAGCAGCAGTGACATGAGATTGAAAAATCACTAAAAATAGTAGGAGTGGAATTAATTGATGAATAAATTATGTAATCGAATTTCGATGAGTCTATTTTCATATAGAAGTAACGAAAGGATCATATGGACAGTATGTTAAGAGATAATCAGGTTCTCGTGGGACAGGGCCAGAACGGTTTCTGGATTCCCTTCTCAGATTTTGGAAATTCATTATAAATTAACCAGAGATAATTAGGAGTCATACCATATATGTATAGATTCCTCTCTGAGTCTAGTTCCTATAGAAACAAACGGCATCAGTATGGAAGTTCTGTACAGGGAGATATCCAGGTCGTAATGCGCAAAGGTCAGTGTAGTCGACCCCAGTAACATGGGAGACTTTGACTAATAAACTGTACTAATTGGCCCAACCAAAAATTCTAGAAAAAAATATGTAGATGGGGATATGAGTCTAGTTTCAGGGAAAATTCACGGAACTGGATTTTTAGTTCCAGAGCTCAAGATATGATTTTTAAAGCGACTAGTACGCAGATTGACAGCTTGTCTGGAAAAATTTTAATAAGTGGTTTGAAGTCTGTTAACACCTCGTGTTCAACTCCGGCGACGGCCTCGGGTTCAGGGTGTTACATGTACGGTCAACCAATCCATACCGGGGATAACATCAAATTCATCAAACGGTAAAAGCATCAAATCGGCCGGAAAACAGGAACCTCGGATTACTAGGGGACATTTCTTACACACTTTGTCAACAAGTACATAACGACCCAAGGGATTCGACACTCGAATTACGAACTCAGTAGACTCAGCAAGTAAAGTCTTACTGGATGCTAAGGTTTCACATATATAAGAATGAGTAGAACCAGGGTCAATCAAAGCAATCACATTAGTATCAAAGAGAGTAAAAGTACCGGTAATAACATCTGGCGAGGAAGCATCCTCGCGTGCGCGTATAGCATAAGCCCTAGCAGGAGCACGAGCCTCAGATCTGGTTGTAGCATCTCTAGATCCTCTCTGACCACCACTAGGATTTCCCGTGTTTCTAGATGGTCTACCTCGAGCAGTGGTAGCACCCGGTTTCCCACTTTGATTTACATTCTGTTCAGACAATCTCGGGCAATCTTTAATAAAGTGGTCAGCTGATCCGCACTTGTAACAGGAGCGGTCATGGAATCTACAACTCCCCGAATGCCATTTACCACAATACTGGCACTCTGTTCTATCTCGACGTTCATTTCCAACACTAGCGACCGAAGTGACTCGTGTACCCACAGGGGGTCGATCACGATCTCGTCTAGAAAAGCTCGAAGTGTCTCTAGATCGGCCTAAATCATCTCTAAATTTCTTCGATGACTGTTGAAAGGGCTTTCCTGAAGATCTCTTACGAAACTCCTTTGCTCCCATATCATCTTTTCTTTTCTCCTTACTGAGCTCCTCGGCTTTGCAAGCTCGCTCGACAAGTACCACAAATTCTCAGATTTCTAAAATGCCAACATACAGCTTTATATCATCGTTCAGTCCATCCTCGAAACGTTTACACATCACAGCTTCTGAAGAAATGCATTCTCGAGCGTACCGGCTAAGTCTTACAAACTTTCGTTCATAATCAGTAACCGACATGGAACCTTGTTTAAGTTCAAGAAATTCCTTCCGTTTTTGATCAATGAATCTCTGACTGATATACTTTTTCCGAAACTCGGTTTGGAAAAACTCCCAAGTTACTTGCTCTTTGGGCACAACAGAAATCAACGTATTCCACCAATAGTAGGCAGAATCACGTAGCAAGAAGATAGTACACTTTAGGCACTCATCGGATGTGCAAGATAGCTCATCGAGTACCCGAATAGTGTTGTCCAACCAAAATTCAGCTTGCTCGGCATCATCGCTGTCCATAGCTTTAAATTCAGTAGCCCCGTGTTTTCGGATTCTGTCAACTGGGGGCTTATTTGACCTTATTTGGTCAGTTACCGGAGGTATTGTAGGTGCGGGGGTTGTATTAGTTGAGAATGGAGGTTTTGGAACAGCCGTATTAGTTCGAATGTATTGGTTGACCAATCATTCATCACGCTATAAAAAGCTTGTCTAGCTTCATCATTCTGATTACTAGCAATAGGTTGAGAGTCCGCCGGCGCTGTCCCGTGTGCGGGAGCAGGCGCTACACTCTCAAGATCATCAGCTACCGTTCGGTTGGGATCGGGATCCATTTCTATAAGGAAACACATTTTAACTGTCAGAAATCACCACACTATCAAATAAACACATAATGGAATGTATAGCTAGTCCCAAACGTATTACGGTAGTCCTAGAATCGACTAAACCGTAGCTCTGATACCAATAAAATTGTAACACCCCGTACCCGAGACCGTTGCCGGATTCGTACACGAGGTGTTAACGGACTTAATTCACTTATTTGCACAGTCCATTTTAAAATTTCCAGACAAGCTGGCTAACTGTGTCACTGTCACCTTAAAAATCATATCTCAAGTTCCAAAACTCGAAAACCGGTTCCGTAAATTTTTCCTGAAACTAGACTCATATTTCCGTCTACAATTTTTTTTCTAGAATTTTTGGTCAAGCCAATTAGTACAGTTTATTAGTTAAAGTCTCCCCTGTTACAGGGTTCGTCTACTCTGACCTTCATGTATTACGACTTAGATAGCTTCCTGTACAGGGCTTCAATACTTATGTCGTTTGTTTCTAAAGAAACTAGACTCGGAGGGGAATCTGTACGTATAGGGCATGACTTCTAATTATCTCTGGTTAATTTATAGTGAATTTCCAAAGTCAGAACAGGGGATCCAGAAATTGCTCTGGCCCTGTTTCACGAAAACTTAAACATCCCTTAAAATACGGGTCATATGATCATTTCGTTTCTTCCATATGAAAATAGACTCATCAAGGTTCGATTATATAATTTATTCGCTATTTAATTCCATTCCTAATATTTTTAGTTATTTTTCAAATTCACATCACTGCTGCTGTCCGCATCTGTTTTTAAGGTAGACTATACCTATTTCATGATTTTCCATGGATCAATTAGAGTTTTGTCATACATAGCACCAAAATGATCGTGATTAACCATTCCAATGGCTAATCGTTACCAACATTTCCATACCACTGAAATGAACAACATACAAATTGATTATAACGCTATGGTCAAAATATATATAAGCCATTTTCGCATGGCTATCCAAATATATACATTACCGAAGGTACTTGACTAACAACAAAAGGGCAGTCCTATACATGCCATTTTCAGAGTTCAACTAAAAGAGTACCAAAAGGGCTTTGATAGTGTGGATGACTTCGACTTTGACACTCCCGAGTCCGATAGCTGACGAACCAAAATCTATAAAACAGAGAATCAAAGAAACGGAATAAGCATTTAATGCTTAGTAAGTTTTGAGTAATGAAATCATGCACAACTGAAGTATAGCATTCATATGACTAAACGAATAGTTTCATATACACATATTCTCAAAATCATACCTACTTCACATTTCCAACCCTTATATTCATACATAAGGTATTAACTTGACTAAAGGCCGGAAGCTTGTTAATCGATTGAGCGAATACTATTTAAAAGGAATCAATTATTCCAATGCATATACAAAACATACCTCATCGTTGGGATTTTACGAGCGTATTAATTGAAATTTTTACAGCAAGATCGCTCATTCCCAAACCAAGTACCTTCGGGATTTAGCCGGATATAGCTACTCGCTCAAATGCCTTCGGGACTTAGCCCGGTTATAGTAACTCGCACAAATGCCTTCGGGACCTAGCCCGGATGTAGTAACTCGCACAAATACCTTCGGGACTTAGCCCGGATATAGTAACTCGCACAAATGCCTTCGGGACTTAGCCCAGAATTAGTCACTAGCACAAATGCCTTTGGGACTTAGCCCGGTTATCATCCGGATATTCATGCACATATCAATAAATCATGACGAATCTATATTTCATTTTCATAACTAGAATTCAAACACAAGTCACTTAGCAAGCATTACCATTTTCGGCTACCCGTCACAAGTATAAACTAGTCACCTCAATATATAATTCAAGTCGAATCATTATATCTCCTTTTGTTTGTTATGCTATATGTCATGACTTAATCAAATCATAAACTAAGTTCCATTACTCGAAAACTTACCTGGGATGCTGTCGAACGACTTCAACGGCTATTCAACTACTTTTTCCTTCCCTTTATCGGATTTAGTTCCCCTTTGCTCTTTAGCTTAATTTAACAAATAAATTGATTTAATCATCTTGAACATCGAGAGAAATTCTAGGTACTTAGTCCATATATATATTGGACATTAGAGTCATATGCATGAAATCATGAATCAAATTCAACATATTAGCTAATATTCTCCTTTAGCCGATTATCTAAGTCAAGATAGAATCATCAATATGCTTACCTATAGCCGAATACATGCAACACCAATCTATGTATGCGTTCATGTGGTCGAGTATACATATTCCAATATGATATCATTTCCATTTCGTTTAACACTTAACATTTACCACATATCAATTAACCCATTTCTTTACTCATGTGGCCGATTATACTTGGTCATGCATACACATGATTAAGTTATTTAACACCTAACTCACATAGTCCTAGTGTACAAAATCTTAAGGTCCACATATGAATACCCCCAAGTTCCCATGACTTAACCCCTAACCACATTTTTGCCGAGAATTCCTTGAATTTCTAATAGCATACACACATATAATCAATTAACTTAAGCTACCTTTAAACTTTTACTTATCACCTCATGCCAAACCATCAAATGAACTAATTATAATTACATAGGTACTACCAAAGCCGAAACCTATGCATACTATTATTCCTTATGCCCAAACCAAAGACCACATTCGGCACTTTCATCCACCATTCTACCAAGCATGTAATATTCAAACACAACCAAACTCACATTCGGCCCTAGCTCATAACAAGGTAGCCGATTCTTTTCCCTTAGTATCTAATGCTCACCTATGATTCTTTTTATAGTTCAAACACTCATCTATCATCATTCACCTAACTTTAACATGAAACAACAAAACTCACCATTTCTCATCCAAATAACATGAAAAACAACCATTTCTTGAACATTTTCTCATGACCGATTGCTCATGTTACCAACAAGATTCAAAATTTGAACATGGGCTAACTAAGGGACTTAGTAACTAGCTTAATACATTCAACAATTCCAAAAGCTACCATGAATTACATACCTTATTCAAGACTAGAAGGAGTGGCCGAATATTTTACTTCCCCTTCCCCCTTCTTCTTAGCATTTTCGGCCAAGAATGTTAAAAGATGAACATTTTTTTTCTTTGTTTTCTTCCTTCAATTCACGGCAATGGAGGAGCAACCTAGCTAATTTTTTTTTTGTTTCTCCTCCTACTAACCACTATTATTTTATTACTCATGTTCTTTATTTTATTATTCCTAACATAAAACACTAACATAAAATGTTTATAATACATTTTAACCCATAGCATGGTCGGCCACCATCCTAAGTTTTGGGTAATTTGACATGCAAGGACAAACATTTTCTAACATGCATCAATAGGCCACTTTAACATTTGCCTAGCACATTTCTAAATTTTCTCACACAAGTCCTATTTAGCAAAATTCACTTACAATTAACAAAATTCAAACATGAAAGTTTCACACATGCCTATATACATATAATAAGCATCAAATATAACGGTTAATTATTTTTTATGACTCGGTTTTGTGGTCCCGAAACCACTTTCCGACTAGGGTCAATTTAGGGCTGTCACAAATTTTCACCGGTTGCAGTAATCCAGAAGGCAATTGGTGCTCGGCCTTAACTTGCTGGCACGTCAAACATTTCCCAACCGATTCAGTCACCTCTTATTTTAGTCCAGGCCACCAGTACACCTCTTGCAAGTCTCGATATAACTTATTTCCTCCAGGATGCATAGCACAAGGTCCACCATGAGCCTCTTTTAGAATTGACTGCCTCAATTCTGGGTCTTTCGGAATACAAACTCTTCCACGAAAGCACAGAACTCCATCAGTATTCAGTCCAAAATCCTCATTCTCACCATTCTTAACTTGCCGAAACTAAAGGACTAACGAATCATCCTTCAACTGTTTTTCTTTAATTTGTTCAGTCCAAGTAGGCCTCACTTGCAATTCTGCCAATAGACTTCCATCGTCGAACAGACTCAAACATGCAAACAAGGCTCTCAAATTAGCAACAACCCTTCGACTCAAAGCATCAGCCACCACATTACCCTTACTTGGGTGGTACTCAATCGAACAGTCGTAATCCTTAAGCAACTCTATCCATCTTCGTTGCCTAAGGTTTAACTCCTTCTGAGTCAACAGATACTTTAGGCTCTTATGGTCTGTGTATATAATACACTTTTCTCCATATAAGTAATGTCTCTAGATTTTCAACGCGAAGATCACTGCTGCTAACTCTAAATTGTGCATAGGGTAGTTCGCTTCATGAGGCTTAAGTTGTTGCGAAGTATAAGCGACCACCTTACCCTCTTGCATAAGTATGCATCCTAACCCCACATGCGACACATCGCTATACACAGTGAAGTCCTTCCCAGACTCTGGTTGAATCAACACTGGTGCCTTAGTCAATACCTTTTTCAACTTGTCAAAAGCTTTCTATCCAAGTAAGGTTGGAATACTCGATTCATCAGATCCATGAAGTTGCAGGTGAGTTCGTCAACCCAAACGGCATAACCAGAAACTCGTAATGACCATATCGAGTTCTGAATGCTGTCTTATGAATATCCACTTCCTTTACCCTTAGTTGATGGTATCCAGATCGAAGGTCAATCTTGGAAAATACCGAAGCTCTTTTAAGTTGGTCAAATAGATCGTCAATTCTAGGCAGTAGGTATTTGTTCTTTATCGTCAGTTTGTTCAACTGGCGATAATCGATGCACATACGCATCGTCCTGTCCTTTTTCTTCACAAACAGGACCGGTACTCCCCATGGAGACACACTCGGTCTAATGAAGCCTCTATCCAACAACTCTTGGATTTGAGCTTTCAGTTCCACTAACTCCTTCGGTACCATCCTATAGGGTGCGATGGACACTGAAGCTGTTCCAGGCAACAAATCGATTCCAAACTTGACTTTTCGATTCGAAGGTAATCCAGAAAGCTCTTCTGGGAAAACATCTCGGAATTCTCTAACAGTTCTGACTGTCTCCATAGTTAGATCCTCAATTTCAGCTTGCCTTACAAAAGCCAAATATGGCTCGCATCCCTTATGCATCAGTTTCTCAGCCCCCAAAGCTGATACTACATTGGACAAGTAATCTCTTTGTTTTCCAATAATCATTACCTCTTTATCCTCTACAGTCCTTAACACTATCCTCTTAGCTGCACAATCCAGAGTTGCCCTATGCTTGGTCAACCAGTCCATCCCTAAGATCAAATCGAATTCTCCAAACGGTAACTCCATCAAGTCTCCACAGAAAATCCTACCTTGAGTCTCTAAAGGCACCTCCCTAAAGAGTTTCTCTACCTTAATCGAGTGACCTAAATGACTTATCATAGTGACCCCACAAACAGTCTCCTCAAAGTGTACACCTAATGCCCTAGTACGCTTCCAGCATTCCTCCAGATGCACTCTGCCACAATCTCCACAAGCTTGTGGTCTAATTGTGTTCACCGTAACTACTGGAACTGGTTCCTCCATCTTAGCTCTCTTAACATTCCGGTTTGCAGTACTAGCTAGTCCAACATCCCTCCTGAATCGGCTTTGATCCTTATCGCGGTTCTTTCGTTTGGCTTGCTTCACCTCTTCGGCTATCTTAGCCTTCTCTACCAGTGCAGCAAAATCGCACTCTCTCTGTGGAGCTATTAGCACCCTGAACTCATCCCAGAGGCCATCCTCAAAATGAACACTGCGCTCATATTTGGTGGAGACAATGCCACCAGCGTATCGGCTCAATCGCAAAAACTCTGCCTCATATTCAGCAATAGTCTTACTACCCTGGGTCAAGTTCAGGAATCCCTTTCTTCGTGCATCCATATAGCTAGCCCCGACATATTTTACCTTGAAGGACTACTTGAACAACTCCCATGTTACCCTCTCAGCTGGGGTACCCTCTCTCATAGTGATCCACCACTGATATGCCTCATCCCGCAGCAATGACACCGCTCCTTTTAACTTCTGCTCCACTGAGTAGTCCAGGTCATCCATAATCCGCTCCGTGGCTTCCAGCCAGTACTCAGCCACATTTGGGGCTACTCCAGATACGTCCTTAAAAACCTCCGCTCCGTTGGCCCAAAGTCGCTCAGAAATGGACCCCCTATTCATGGGCCCGACATTAGCTCCGGCCACCCTTTCGAAAACTCTCAACATGGCCTGGGACAGAGCGTCGTCCCCTGCTGCTCGATCATACGGCCCAGTAGCATCCACCGGTGGTGGTCGTGCCTCACCAGCTGGCATGTGTTCAGAAGACGAAGATCTAGCTTGAGTACTACCTCAGCCTCGACCACGGCCTCTTCCCCGAGCAACTCTCGTACTAATATCGATTTATCTGATTACGAATTTTATGACATTAGTTTACTGTTTCAATTTCTTATTATAGAATATCTTATGAATAGATAAAGTTTCAGAGTTGTTCTCGCGCAATCGCAGTTTAGCTACTGTCTCAATTTCCTAGGGCTTAGTTTTCCCTACAGTCTCAGTTTTGTAGCCTTAATACTACCTTATCTATAGTACTATATGTAAGGCTCAGTACTATCTACAGTATTATTTTTAGTACAGTGATATATATATAGAGTAGAAAGATACTTACAGACTTGGTGCCGGGGTTTCAGTGTGCCACCTTATCAGATTTCAGACAAACTCAGAAGATTTAGACCTTTTTAAAATCCATTTCTCAAACATTTGATTTAAATAAACCAAGTTTGAAAATTATGTCCTTTAACCAGAAAAGTTGTTTTCAAAAGTTAGATTTTTCCAAAAATACCCTCTTTGGGCTTAAAGTTTTGAAAACCTTTTTGGACCCGATCCACAGCCGAGTTGTTGCAATCGGGCTCTAATACCACTAAATGTAACACCACAAACCCGACCTAGACTACAGCCAAATCCGGTCTATCACATTACCTACCACTAACCAAGTTACCTAGTTTACTAAAGTTTGGGTGAGCTTTGCAAAAACCATTAATGAAGTTTTAAGAGAAATGTTCCGATTCACTAGTGTGAGTCCTATCCATTATCGATTGTTAAGGGTTTAGAAAAATGTGACTTTTGTTGCACCTTGAAAAGTTTCATTTTGAAGACGTTTAATTGTCGTGTCGGTTTGAAACAATTAATTTTTGATAAACCCAGAGTTAACCAATTTCAAGGAATCAATTTAAGTGATGTGAATCTCAAGTCGAAAACAATTTAAGTAATTTTAAAAACCCAAAATAAAAATAATAGAACGGCCTTATTACAACTTTAACCAAAATAGAAATAATAAAAAATAAATGTGAAATTTAAAAGGAAGCTACTTGAAACTTATTTAAAACTAGAAATTTAATCTTCGTGGCCACTCTGAATCCCGCCCAGCTCCAAGTCCACTAACTAGGGCTCACCTACAAGGACGGAAGAGAAAGAGGGTGAGTTTGGAAAACTCAATGTATATGGAAAACCCATCCAAAGCCCAAGTTAGCTCAAGCCCGTTGGGCCTAAGTCCTATTCAGATAACCGCAGGTACTGGGCCGAAGCCCTTCTCAGAATACGATAAACTGGGCCTTAGCCCCTTTTCAGATAACAGTATGGCCTATAGGCCCATTCCAGAACAGAACAGACATATTCGTGTATACAAGCCTGACCCAGCCTATAACCAACCGCTACACTCCACCCGTACCAGCCCTCCACTCCATGTGAGGAATAGCTCAACCCACCCAGCCCTACACTCCACAGTTGCAGCATAGCTGCTCAGATATTAGTAAGTTGAGGCACAGCCTCGAGTATGTGGTCAAGCCACTTTCAGTACTTCCTCCATCAATAACCCAGTCCCATGCATCAGATAATAATAACATGGCATGCAGTAAATAGTAACAGTCAAACATGCATTCAGGTCAACCTTAACCCTAGAGGTATATCAGTAATTTTACTCCTAGGGGTAAAAGTGTAAACTTTCCACCTGTAAAGGAATTTTAGTACTTTTATCAGTTTTAAGTGTTCTCATGAATTTTACGGTCCTTACTAGCCCATTTGTCATCGCAGTAACTTATTTATCTCATTTTCACAATTTTAGCCATTGGACCCTAAAACCCCTAATGGGCCCTATAGTGTCCATTAGCAATTTAAGCCTATTTAATTCAAGTGTTATGACCAGTTTACTGGTTTAAGCAGTTTCAATTCTACAGTCTAACAGAACATACTTATTGCCTATTTTTTATATTATAAATTTTTTTATTATTTTTTTATTTATTAACCCGTATGAGCCCGTAAGCCCATTGCACCCAGTTTTAGCCTATCGAGGCCCAATTACCGAAGTGCACGAAATTTCACACACGACTAACTTACCACTTTGTGATTTCAGATCTAATGATTTCTAAACATCTTGTGAGCACTCACACACTCACAAGCCCACGAAATGCCAGAATTTCAGCATTTCGACTTTTGCCGAATTGAACTATGAGAGGGTGTTCGATACACACCTATTTTGCGATGACCGCTACTGAGATCCCTTACGATGTCCTACAATTGATTACCACAATTCTTAGATTGCAACCCACAACAACCAATCCCAATATCCAGCAACCCATATTCGAACCATGCCCCTAAAGCCTTTAGAATCTTACCTTTTTGCCGAAAACCAATGACTAGATCTAAGTCTAGTTGTTCCAAAGATCCAAGCCTCCGATCAAACCTCTAGAAGACACTAATCACCAAAAGAAATCATCAGTTAAAGACCCTTAAAGCCCTATGCCCAAATCGACAGCCTCCCTAGATTTCAGAGACTTCGGCTTTTCTAAATTGTAAAATAAGACTAGATCTGAGGTGATGAGCACTTACCACTTATTCCTCTTTGATTTCTACATAGATCTAATGTAGATCTATCCTCTAAACGATAGTAAAACTCAAATCCAGGAGATCTGAAGTTTCCGCTATAAGTCCCTAAATCTATGGTATTTTGGCTTTTTAAGTGATGAAGAAGATGACGATTTGAGGCTATAACTTTGAAGTAATGTTGCCAACAGATACTAAGGGTTTAGAGAAGATGAAATTTGATCAAAAAGAACAAAAATAACGGAAGGATTTTGGCTTGGAGAAATCGGCACAAGAAATGAGTTTTCAAGATTTCGACTTTTATGGCAATCGGCTATGGAGGTTTTGTAAAGGATGGGATTGATAGAGGAGGTGAGTAAGGTGATCAGAAGGTTTCAGCTAGAAGAAAAAGCAAAAAGGAAGAAAGAAAATGGAGGAAAAATAGAGGAAGAAGAAATTAGCACCAAGGAGAAGGAATTTGCATTTTTGGTTTTTTGTGAGAACTCAGAAAGGATGAATAGTAGTGAAAGCTTTCATGTGGCTAACCCTAATTCTCCAAGAAAACAAAAGAAAAGAACCTAACCCTAATATCAACTAAAACAATCGGCCCAACCTCCCTAAGGCCCTTGCCGACATTCACTTAAGTGATCACATGCCCGACACATGCCTAAAATTAAAAAGTAACCATATGCCTACATTGCAACTTGAACCCTGGACCTTTAATTCCTTCCCAGACGCCATTTTTTTAGGAACTTAGTGGCGCCACCTTGCCACTTTACCAAGACCTTATTTGTGTCATAATTTACGAAGTTCTTCTTAAAAGCCCACTTAACCAAGTCTCTTATTCACTTAAAATCCAACCTTGATATTTTACCGTGTTTAACTTAGGCTTGGGCCTTCTAAAGGCCCACTAACACACTTAAACACAATTCCAATATTCAGAACACCAAAATTTCAAAATTTACCAAAAATTACAGAAACCCGAAAATTCCAAAAATTAAGGCGTTACAAATATCCCAAAATAGGGCCTAGTCAGAATAGTGGTTTCAGGACCACAAATCTGGCGTGAAAATATTGTTTTTATGATTTTTATGAGGCTTAGAATATGAATATATGCATGTGTTAAAGTTTCATGAAGAAATTCTAAGTATAAGATGTCCAATTGGAAGAAGGGACCATATTGAATAAGTTGCAAAATTTGTGTTTTAGAAGAAATTTGTATGAAATTGCTTTGGATTATTAATTAGGAGGTCTTAAAGAGCAAGTTTCCTAATTTCTAAGTTTTTGGACAAAAATGGGCTTGTATGGAAAATTTTGAAGGAAAGGCATTAAGGGCATTTTGGTCATTTGGTATATTAATGAAATAAAAAGGGAAAATAAGCCAAAAATCAGCTCATTCTCTCCATGTTGCTGCTGCAATTTTAGGGTTCTCCATAGCTAGGGTTTTCAAGCTTTCCAAGCTTTATAGTAAGTGCTCCCAAGCCCCATTTTTAATGTTCTTCGTATTTTTAAAATCTTGGTAACTTGCTCTCTCTATTTCTACCCATATTTCATGCTAGGGTTCATGTTTAGAAATTTACCCATGCATGAGAAGCTTATGTTTTGATGATTTATGGAGGAATATGAGAGTTTAAAGGATGGTAAATTTTACTAAGTAAATTTTCAAGAAAAGGGTATAAGGACTATTTTGTAAAAGTTGTAGAAAAGAGTAGAAAAAAGTGAAAGCAAGGAAAATGTGGGCTGTTATGAAAATGATAAATGTTCTGCTAGCCTTGGGTAACTAAGAAATCCCATACATTGTATTATCCGAGCCTAAGGACTAAATTACAAATATATAAAATTATAGGGGTAAAATAGTAATTTTACCCAAATATGAATTTTGGATCGTTTTGAGTAATGTATGTATTAAACAAGCTAAATTTGGTATTATAGATCAAGAGAATCGAGATACGGGCCTTGATCGGGGAAAGAATAAGGTTTACGAGGTTTAGGCTCGATTTCTAATATTTTGTACTGCGGTAAGTGCATATGCAAATAAAATGCATTAATTATTGTTATTAAATGATTTATTGATATTTGTATGCTTAATATGCTTATTTGGCTATGTTGATAATATAACATGTTTTGATGCCTTGCTATATGATTATAAGACATTGGCCATGTGAAAGAAACCATTTATGCGAGTACGTTCGGTAAAGCTCTGGATGTCTAAAATCCCGTTTGAACCTTAGGAATAGTTGAGGATACAAGTGACGTGTCACTAGGATAGTCATGTGTGTTATGAGCTTATTTAATATGTGATACATGCTAGGGTCCGGGTGCTGGGTATCCTAAGTTGTGTTCGGATTCTCTCTTAGCTCTTTGAATAGCCCCGTTAAGAGCAACATGTGATTCTATGATATAAGGAACTTCGCTGCACTTTTTATCAGGTAGCCAAGGCTATATTCAGGCACTTCTGTGCATTTCTTCTGTGTGTCCGAATCATATTCCAAGTGTTCAACGGATAACATTATATGAATTCTTAAAGTAAAATTTAAGTAAGCCATAGGTGTGCAAGATGACACAGGGATGTACTAAAACCCTATGAGGACTTAGTATATAATGATATTATGAAAGGATCTGTATTTGGATAAGCATGTGCGTATGAATATGGAAGGTAAAGTATATATATAACATGATGAAAAGTATCAAAATGGATAAGTAATTATGCGTAGATTATCAATAATTGCAAAAATATAGATTATTTGTATGTGTACTTACTAAGCTTTATAGCTTACCCTCCTCTCCTTTCCCTTCTCTTTAGATACGTCAAGCTAGCTCAAAGGATCGGGAGATGTCGGAGCCCAGATCACACTATCTTCAAGGATTTTGGGTATAAAAAGAGTTCAATTATTTTGGTCATGGCATGTACAAGAAACTTGTCTACTTTGTGTATTGTGTCATGTTTAAGTAGCCAAGTGTAATGGCTCAATTGGGCATTGATTATTTTGTATGTGGCCATGTGGTTTGGTCCATATTAATGATTGGGATGTATCCCTAAGTTTACCTTTGCATGCATTCTAAGATGTGTATGTGTTGGTTTGATGGATGACTATTTATTTGCTAGTATGTGGTTGCATGATTTAGCACTCATAATGGATTGATAATAGGGAATATGGTAAACCATGAAATTGGTGTGGAATGACTAAAAGATAAGGTCGTGTGAAAACAAATGGACTAGTATAAAAAGGGGGTCAAAGTGATGCTATAATGTTGCATGTTTAAGTGTCCAAATATATCATGGGATATGCCATTAAACATATAGAAGTGTATGATTGTTTAAGGGTGACCAATGGCTTGGAGAGTAGCCTCAAAATGGTCCACATGGGTAGACATACGGGCATGTGTTTAGGCTGCATGTGACACATGGTCAGCCCCATGGATGTGTCGTTCAGCCGTGTGTCCCCTGCACCTTGAATTTTAGGTTAACATGCACGGTAGTAAACACACGGGTAGAGACACGACCGTATGTCTCAACCGTGTGGAGGACATGACCTCTGGCCATGGGCGTGTGCTTGGCCATATGCCTCAAATTTGTATGATGATGTAATAAATAGAATGCTCGCTAAAATCAAACGGGCTACCACACGAGCGTGTCCCAGGCCGTGTGAGGGACACAGGCCAAGGACACGGGCGTGTGCTTAGCCGTGTGAAAACCCTGTAGGTTCAAATTGGAAAATAAATCCAATAATTCCACATGGGTGTGGGACATGGGTGTGTCCCCAAGCACACGGGCGTGTGCATTGCCTACACACGGGCGTGTAAGGCTTTAACCTAGAAATTTTCTTAGAATTTTCGTGAGTTCTAGGTTTAGGCCTGGACCGTTAATGATGTATGTTTTGAGCCTCATAGGTCCATAATAGGGACAATTTGACTTTAATTGATTAGTTCTAGTTTGAATAAAATTTTATGGCCTATTTTTGTATGTTTGTGTAACACCCCGTACCCGAGACCGTTGCCGGAGTCGAACACGAGGTGTTAACAGACTTAATTCACTTATTTATACACAGTTCATTTTAAAATTTCCAGACAAGCTGGTTAACTGCATCACAGTCACTTTAAAAATCATATCTCGAGTTCCAAAACTTGAAAACTGATTCCATAAAATTTCCCTAAAACTAGACTCATATATCCGTCTACAAATTTTTTTCTAGAATTTTTGGTTGGGCCAATTAGTACAGTTTATTAGTTAAAGTCTCCCCCGTTACAGGGTTCGACTACTCTGACCTTCATGCATTGCGACTTAGATATCTCCCTGTACAGGGCTTCAATACTTATTCTGTTTGTTTGTAATGAAACTAGACTCCAAGAGGAATTTTTACATATAAGGAATGACTTCTAATTATCTCTGGTTAATTTATAGTGAATTTCAAAATTCAGAACAGGGGATCCAGAAATCTCTCTGGCCCTGTTTCACAAAAACTTAAACATCCATTAAAATATGGCTCATATGATCGTTTAGTTTCTTCCATATGAAAGTAGACTCATCAAGGTTCGATTAAATAATTTATTCTATATTTAATTCCATTCCTACTATTTTTAGTGATTTTTCAAATTCACATCACTGCTGCTGTCAGCATCTGTTTTTAAAGTAGACTATACCTATTTCATGATTTTCCATGGATCAACTTGCCATTTGTCGTACATAGCACTAAATTGATCGTGATTAACCATTCCAATGGCTAATCGTTACCAAGCATTTCCATACCACTCAATGAACAATATACAAAATGATTATAATGCTATGCTCAAGATATATAAGCCATTTCCGCATGGCTATCCAAATTTATACAATACCAAAAGGTACATGACCAACAACAAAAGGGCAGTCCTATACATGCCATTTTCAGAGTTCAACTAAAAGAGTATCAAAAGGGCTTTGATAGTGTGGACGACTTCGACTTCGACAATCCCGAGTCCGATAGCTGACGAACCAAAATCTATAAAACAGAGAATCAAAGAAACGGAATAAGCATTTAATGCTTAGTAAGTTTTGAATAATGAAATTAATTCGGCTAAGGTATAACATTCATATGGCTAAATGAATAACTTCATAAATGCACATTCTCATAATTATACTTACTTCACGCTTCAATCAATATATTCATACACAAGGTATCAAACCTAACTAAAGGCCGAAAATTCGTTAATCAATTGAACGAATACTATTTAAAACGAATCGAACTTTCCGATGCATATACGAAACATACCTTATCGTTTGGAATTTTATGAGCGTATTAATTGAAATTATTACAGCAAGATCGCTCACTTCCAAACCCAAGTATCTTCGGGATTTAGCCGGATATAACAACTCACACAAATGCCTCCGGGTCTTAGCCCGGATATAGCAACTCGCACAAATGCCTTCGGGTCTTAGCCCGGATATAATCACTAGCATAAATGATTTCTCAACATAGCCCGGATATAGCAACTCGCAGGAATGCCTTCGGGACATAGCCCGGATATAGCAACTCGCACGAATGCCTTCGGATCTTAGTCCGGTTATCATCCGAATAATCATGCGCATGTGTCCACAAATCATAACACATTTTTATTTCGTTTCCATTACTAGGACTCAGACACAAGGCACTTATCTACCATTACCATTTTCGGCTCATTAGATACATACAAAGAGCATGGTTTTGATTCGCTATATAACGTGATCTAATCAAATCATAATCTAAGTTCCATTACTCAAAAACTTACCTCGGATGTTGTCGAGCGACTTCAACGACTATTCGATCACTTTTTCCTTTCCCTTATCCAACTTTGATCCTGTAAGCTCTTGAGCTAAATCAAACAATTTGCTTCCCAATCAAACACAATCACATGACATCCATATATATTTTAGAACCATTCTTAACATACTACTCATTTACAAAACAAAACACTCATATCACATTTATAAAACTACAAGCCGAATATACCTATACTTACCTCACTTAAACATCAACCCTCAATTCATGTACATTCTCAAATAGAGTAATCCTTACTTGAACTATTAGCCAACTTCATCAAATGAACAATTTTACTTAAAGTGCCATATATATATATCTACATAAGTGCTTACATACCATGTTTCCAACAATTATTTCCTAGCTTAGTAGTCGAACCAATATTCAATAACAAACTTCTCTTTGATCAAATATATATATTCGGCAAGGACATGATAATTTATACTACATCAATTTTAAGCACATAAATTACTCAAACATAACCAAATTCACATTCAGTCTTGGCACATAATAAGGTAGCCGATTCCTTACCCTTAGCACCCAATGCTCACATATGATTATTTGTATAGTTCAAACACTCATCTCCCATCGTTCATCTAAATTTAACACGAAACAACAACCATATATCTCTTCCATTTTCTACCATGGCCGAATGCTCTAGCTACCACACCGTTTCAAATTTTGCCATGGGTTAAGCAAAGAACTTAATGACTAACTCACAAATGCTAAAAAGAAAATCCAAGAATCATCAATCCACCATCACATGTATCATTACAAAGCTTCACACTTAGCATGCTAATGACATCAACACAAATCCACCTTAGCCGAAACTTAACTCATACAAAACCTATCTTCAAACCATAAAATAGGTAGAAGTTAACTAATCATCCAAATGGTGCATAAGTTTGTTTTTTTTTCAAGAGTGGCATTGAACTTACCTTCCTCTTGCTATCCACCTTGGCCGAATTTCTTCCCTAAAGATTTTTCTTCCTCCTCTTTCTCTAGTCACGGCAATGGGGGAGTAAGGGTGAGGCAACTTTGGTTTCTCCTCCCACTCACCTCATGTTTATCATTCTTAATTCACTATTTTATTTTCTAAACTAATAATGCTAATAGAAAATTCATATTATCATCAATGACCCATCCATGGCCGGCCACTACTCATTATAATTGGAAATTTGACATGCAAACCCATCATTCTTATAACATGCATTAATTGATCCTTATAGATTAACCTGTCACATTTTAAAAGTGCCACACATAAGTCCTATTAGCTGAATTCACATGCAATCGACTAAATCAAAGCTTAAAACTTTTACACATTCGTATTCACACATTTTAGACAATAAATATCATATTCAAATACTTCGGTGATTCGGTTTAGCGGTCCCGAAACCGCTTTCTGACTAGGGTCAATTTAGGGCTATCACAACTCTCCCCCACTTAAGAAATTTTCGTCCCCGAAAATCTTACTGGTAAATAGGTTTGGGTATCGTTCTTTCATGGAGTCCTCGGTTTCCCAAGTAGCTTCTTCGATCCCGTGTTTGAGCCATAACACCTTTACTAACGGAACCCTTTTGTTTCTCAACTCTTTCACTTCACGAGCTAGGATACGAATCGGTTCTTCTTCATAACTCATATCGGCTTGAATCTCAACCTCAGAGGGGTTTCTTACGTGCGAAGGATCGGATCTGTAACGTCGAAGCATTGAAACATGAAAAATGCTGTGAATCCTTTCGAGATTAGGGGGTAAAATCAATCTATATGCCACTGGACCAACTCGTTCGGATATTTCATACGGCCCTATGAACCTCGGACTCAGTTTGCCCTTACGGCCAAATCTGAGTATCTTTTTCCAATGTGAAACTTTAAGAAACACTTTGTCTCCCACCTAATACTCCATATCTCTTCGTTTTAAATCCGCGTACGACTTCTGATGATCTGATGCTGCCTTCAGACTTTCACGAATTATTTTTACTTTCTGTTCAGCATCTTTAATCAAATCCACTCCGAAATTTTACTTTCACCGAGCTCGGTCCAAAACAATGGTGTACGGCATTTACGACCGTACAAAGCCTCGTAAGGTGCCATCTTAATACTTGATTGAAAACTATTGTTGTAAGCGAATTCAATCAAAGGTAAATACCGCTCCCATGAACCATTAAACTCGAGGATGCAACATCTCAACATATCCTCAAGTATCTGAATTATCCGCTCGGATTGACCATCAGTCTGGGGATGAAAAGCGGTGCTAAAATGCAACTTGGTACCCAAAGCTTCTTGCAATTTCTTCCAAAATCGCGAGGTGAATCTCGGATCTCTATTCGACACAATAGAAATAGGTACCCAGTGTAATCTTACAATCTGAGAAACATACAATTCAGCTAATTTATTCAATGAATAATTCGTACGTACGGGAATAAAATGAGCCGACTTAGTCAGTCTATCAACAACAACCCAAATCGCATCTTTCTTAGTTGCCGACAATGGCAACCTAGATACAAAATCCATCGTGAGTCGATCCCACTTCCATTCAGGTATCATGATCGGCTGAAGTAAACCTGTAGGCACTTGATGTTTCGCTTTCACTTGTAGACATATTAAACACTTCGAAACAAAATCGAAAATGTCTCGTTTCATACCATGCCACCAAAACTGACGTCTCAGATCGTTGTATATTTTCGTACTCCCCGGGTGAATTGACATTCGGCTACAATGAGCTTCGTTCAGAATCATCGAAATAAGTTCTGAATTTCTTGGAACACACAAATGACTTCTAAACCTCAAACAATCGTCATCGTCAATTTGAAACTCTGATTCCATGTTCGAAACACATTCTGCCCGTTTTGCAACCAATTTATCATCGACTTTCTGAGCTTCACGAATTTGATGAATCAACAATGGTTTGGCCTTTAATTCTGCTACTAACACATTGTCGGATAGAACAGATAAGTGTACATTCATCGCTTGTAAAGCAAATAGTGATTTACGACTTAAAGCATCCGCAACCACATTAGCCTTTCCCGGGTGATAGTCAATGACAAGCTCATAATCTTTTAACAACTCGAGCCAACATCTTTGTCGCAGATTCAAGTCTCTTTGAGTCATCAAATATTTGAGACTTTTGTGATCCGAATATACATGGCACTTCTCACCAAATAAGTAATGTCGCCATATTTTCAAAGCGAATACGATGGCAGCTAGTTCGAGATCATGGGTCGGATAATTTTTCTCATGTTGCTTCAATTGTCTCGACGCATAGGCCACAACTCGACCTTCTTGCATCAATACACAACCCAACCCAAGTAAGGATGCATCACTGTAGATGACAAACTCTTTGCCTGATTCAGGCTGCACTAGCACTGGAGCTTCAGTCAAGTAAGTTTTTAGTTGATCGAAACTTTTCTGACATTTTTCTGACCATTCGAACTTAACATCTTTCTGAAGTAGCTTTGTCATTGGTGTGGCTATCATCGAGAAACCCTTTACAAACCGTCTGTAGTAACCGGCTAGTCCCAAAAAGCTTCGAACCTCAGTAATATTTCTCGGAGGCTTCCGGTTAAGTATGGCTGAAATTTTGCTCGGATCAACTCGAATACCCGATGCAGATACCACATGACCCAAGAAGCTAACCTCTCTTAACCAGAACTCGCAGTTATTGAACTTAGCATATAACTGCTTATCCCGTAAAATTTGCAACACTAATCCCAGGTGTTCAGCATGATCGGTTTCATTTCTCGAATAGACCAAAATATCATCGATAAACACAACTACAAACCGATCCAAATACGGTCTGAAGATCCGATTCATCAAATCCATAAATACCGCAGAGGCATTAGTGAGCCCAAACGGCATCACTAAGAATTCGTAGTGACCGTATCTCGTTCTGAAAGCAGTTTTGGGTATATCCGAATCTCGAATTCGCAACTGATAATAACCCGATCTCAAATCTATCTTTGAAAACACTGAGGCTCCCTTTAGTTGATCAAACAAATCGTCAATACGTGGTATCGGATATTTATTCTTTATTGTCACCTTATTCAGCTGACGATAGTCGATGCACAACCTCATGGTTCCGTCCTTCCTTTTCACAAACAATACTGGTGCACCCCAAGGTGAGAAACTTGGTCGAGCGAAATCTCTATCCATCAACTCTTACAACTGAGCTTTCAATTCCTTCAATTCCGTTGGTGCCATACGATACGGAGCTATCAAAATCAGTGTAGTCACAGGTACAAGGTCAATACCAAACTCTACCTCCCGAACAGGTGGTAAACCCGGTAATTCTTCGGGAAAAACATCCAGATATTCACAAACCACCGGTACTGATTCAAGTTTCTTTTCTGGCTCTTTATTATCAAGTACGTATGCAAGATACGCTTCACACCCCTTTCTCACATATTTTTGAGCTAACATCGAGGATATTATTGTTGGCAATCCATTCAAGACAGTAGACTCAACTCGAATTATCTCATTATTTGCACACCTCAAATCAATAGTCTTGCTTTTGCAATTCACAACCGCATCATGCACGATCAACCAATCCAAACCGAGAATAACATCAAATTCATCAAACGTTAAAGGCATCAAGTCCGCCGAAAAACAGGAACCTCGAATTACTAGGGGACATTTCTTACACACCTTATCAACAAGCACACAATGACTCAAGGGATTCGACACTCTAATAACGAACTCAGTAGACTCAACAGGTAAAGTCTTACTAGATGCTAAAGTCTCACATACATAAGAATGAGTAGAACCAGGGTCAATCAATGCAATCACATTAGTATCAAAGAGAGTGAAAGTACCGGTAATAACATCTGGCGAGGAAGCATCCTCGCGTGCGCGTATAGCATAAGCTCTAGCAGGAGCACGAGCCTCAGATCTGGTTGTAGCATCTCTAGATCCTCTCTGACCGCCACTAGCATTGCCCGTATTTCTAGATGGTCTACCCCGAGCAGTAGTAGCACCCGGTTTCCCACTCTGATTTACATTCTGTTCAGACAATCTCAGGCAATCTTTAATAAAGTGGTCAGCTGATCCGCACTTGTAACAGGAGCGGTCATGGGATCTACAACTCCCCGAATGCCATTTACCACAATACTGGCACTCCGTTCTGTCTCGACGATCATTTCTAATACGGGCGACCAAAGTGACTTGTGCACTCACAGGGGGTCGATCACGATCTCGTCTAGAAAAGCCCGAAGTGTCTCTAGATCGGCCTAAATCATCTCTAAATTTCTTCGATGACTGTTGAAAGGGCTTTCCCGAAGATCTCGTACGAAACTCCTTTGCTCCCATATCAGCTTTTCTTTTCTCCTTACTGAGCTCCTCGGCTTTGCAAGCTCGCTCGACAAGTACCACAAATTCTCGGATTTCTAAAATGCCAACATATAGCTTTATATCATCGTTCAGTCCATCCTCGAAACGTTTACACATCACAGCTTCTGAAGAAATGCATTCTCGAGCGTACCAGCTAAGCCTTACAAACTTTCGTTCATAATCAGTAACCGACATGAAACCTTGTTTAAGTTCAAGAAATTCCTTCCATTTTTGATCAATGAATCTCTGACTGATATACTTTTTCCGAAACTCGAATTAGAAAAACTCCCAAGTTACTTGCTCTCTGGGCACAACAGAAATCAACGTATTCCACCAATAGTAGGCAGAATCACGTAGCAAGGAGATAGTACACTTTAGGCATTCATCGGGTGTGCAAGATAGTTCATCGAGTACCCGAATAGTGTTGTCCAACCAAAATTCAGCTTGCTCGGCATCATCACTGTCCGTAGTTTTAAATTCAGCCGCCCCGTGTTTTTGGATTCTGTCAACTGGGGGCTTACTTGACCTTATTTGGTCAGTTACCAGAGGTATTGTAGGTGCGGGGGTTGTATTAGTCGGGAATGGAGGTTGTGGAACAGCCGTATTAGTTCAAATGTATTGGTTGAACCAATCATTCATCACACTATAAAAAGCTTGTCTAGCTTCATCATTCTGATTACTAGCAATAGGTTGAAAGTCTGCCGGCGCTGTCCCTTGTGCGGGAGTAGGCGCTACACTCTCAAGATCATTAGCTACAGTTCGGTTGGGATCGGGATCCATTTCTATAAGTAAACACATTTTTAACTGTCAGAAATCACCACACTATCAAATAAACACAAAATGGCATGTATAGCTAGACCCAAACGTATTACGGTAGTCCTAGAATTGACCCGAGACCGTTTCCGGAGTCGAACACGAGGTGTTAACGGACTTAATTCACTTATTTATACACAGTTCATTTTAAAATTTCCAAATAAGCTGGTTAACTGCATCACAGTCACTTTAAAAATCATATCTCGAGTTCCAAAACTCGAAAACTGATTCCGTAAATTTTCCCTAAAACTAGACTCATATATTCGTCTACAAATTTTTTTCTAGAATTTTTGGTTGGGCCAATTAGTACAGTTTATTAGTTAAAATCTCCCCCGTTACAGGGTTCGACTACTCTGACCTTCATGCATTGCGACTTAGATATCTCCCTGTACAGGGCTTCAATACTTATGCCGTTTGTTTCTAATGAAACTAGACTCGAAGAGGAATTTGTAAATATAAGGAATGACTTCTAATTATCTCTGGTTTATTTATAGTGAATTTCTAAACTCAGAATAGGGGATCCAGAAATTGGTCTGGCCCTGTTTCACGAAAACTTAAACATCCCTTAAAATACGGCTCATATGATCGTTTTGTTTCTTCCATATGAAAATAGATTCATCAAGGTTAAATCACATAATTTCTTCACTATTTAATTCCATTCCTACTATTTGTAGTGATTTTTCAAATTCACATCACTGCTGCTGTCAGCATCTGTTTTTAAGGTAGACTATACCTATTTCATGATTTTCCATGGATCCACTAGCAATTTGTCGTACATAGCACTAAAATGATCGTGATTAACCATTCCAATGGCTAATCTTTACCAAGCATTTCCATACCACTCAATGAACAATATACAAAATGATTATAATGATATGCTCAAGATATATAAGCCATTTTCGCATGGCTATCCAAATTTATACAATACCAAAAGGTACATGACCAACAACAAAAGGGCAGTCCTATACATGCCATTTTCAGAGTTCAACTAAAAGAGTACCAAATGGGCTTTGATAGTGTGGATGACTTCAACTTCGACAATCCCGAGTCCGATAGCTGACGAACCAAAATCTATAAAATAGAGAATCAAAGAAACGGAATAAGCATTTAATGCTTAGTAAGTTTTGACTAATGAAATTAATTCTGCTAAGGTATAACATTCATATGGCTAAATGAATAACTTCATAAATGCACATTCTCATAATTCATTAATCAATTGAATGAATACTATTTAAAACGAATCGAACTTTCCGATGCATATACGAAACATACCTTATCGTTTGGAATTTTATGAGCGTATTAATTGAAATTATTACAGCAAGATCGCTCACTTCCAAACCCAAGTATCTTCGGGATTTAGCCGGATATAACAACTCGCACAAATGCCTTCGGGTCTTAGCCCGGATATAGCAACTCGCACAAATGCCTTCGGGTCTTAGCCCGAATATAATCACTAGCATAAATGCCTTCGGGACATAGCCCGGATATAGCAACTCGCACGAATGCCTTCAGATCTTAGTCCGGTTATCATCCGAATAATCATGCGCATATGTCCACAAATCATAACACATTTTTATTTCGTTTCCATTACTAGGACTCAGACACAAGGCACTTAACTACCATTACCATTTTCGGCTCATTAGATACATACAAAGAGCATGGTTTTGATTCGCTATATAACATGATCTAATCGAATCATAATCTAAGTTCCATTGCTCGAAAACTTACCTCGGATGTTGTCGAGCGACTTCAACGGCTATTCGATCACTTTTTCCTTTCCCTTATCCAACTTTGATCCTCTAAGCTCTTGAGCTAAATCAAACAATTTGATTCCCAATCAAACACAATCACATGGCATCCATATATATTTTAGAACCATTCTTAACATACTACTCATTTACAAAACAAAACACTCATATCACATTTATAAAACTACAAGCCGAATATACCTATACTTACCTCACTTAAACATCAACCCTCAGTTCATGTACATTCTCAAATAGAGTAATCCTTACTTGAACTATTAGCCAACTTCATCAAATGAACAATTTTACTTAAAGTGCCATATATATATCTACATAAGTGCTTAGATACCATGTTTCCAACAATTATTTCCTAGCTTAGTAGCCGAACCAATATTCAAAAACAAACTCCTTTTTGATCAAATATATATATTCGGCAAGGACATGATAATTTATACTACATCAATTTTAAGCACATAAATTTCTCAAACATAACCAAATTCACATTCGGTCTTGGCACATAATAAGGTGGCCGATTCTTTACCCTTAGCACCCAATGCTCACATATGATTATTTGTATAGTTCAAACACTCATCTACCATCGTTCATCTAAAATTAACACGAAACAACAACCATATATCTCTTCCATTTTCTACCATGGCCGAATGCTCTAGCTACCACACTGTTTCAAATTTTGCCATGGGTTAAGCAAAGAACTTAATGACTAACTCACAAATGCTAAAAAGAAAATCCAAGAATCATCAATCCACCATCACATGTATCATTACAAAGCTTCACACTTAGCATGCTTGTGACAGCCCTAAATTGACCCTAGTCGGAAAGTGGTTTCGGGACCACGAAACCGAGTCTTATAAGTAATTAAAAGTTATATTCTGTGTTTATGATGTGAGTAAATGCATGTGTGAAAGTTTCATGCATTAATTTGATCATTTTATGTGAATTTATTAAAATGGACTTATATGAAAAATTGTTGGAAAGTGATAGGTTAATCTTACAATGGTCTATTAGTACATGCATTGAAAAGAGTGGTTTTGCATGTCAATTTACCCATAATAAACATAGTGGCCGGCCAAGAAATGACAATGCTTCACTAATTCAAATTTAAAATAATTTTATAGTAACAAATGATTTAATAATTGGAATAAAATGAATTAAATAAAAGAGAAGAAAGAGGAAGGTGTTCATCTTCTTCTCCTACCTCTCTCAAAGCCGAAAAAAAAAAGAAAAAGGAAGGGAAAAATTTACCTAGAGCAATTCGGCATTCATCTTTGGCTATTAGAAGGTAAGCTTTGAATTTGTTGATTTGGTTTCATAATATGCTAAGTTAAATTGTGGATGCATTCTTGGTAATGTCAAGAAAGTTGAGATTTCTTATGGTGATTTGGGCAATATGCCGAATGATTAAGTGTTAGAATTAGAGGTTATTTTCATGTCGTATGGAACAATAGGGGAATGACTAGAATGGGGTAAAGATTTTTGGGATGAGTAGTAGTTTAGAGGCACCTTGTACATTCGGTCAAAAATTGAGCTTATTTAGAATGTTGATTTCTTCCTCTATGATTATTTTCCTTGTATGTTAAATGGTTCTTGATAGGGGCGAATGAGTTATGAAAGTTTTTATACATGTATGAAGTTCAAGGTGCAAAAATTTTAGTCTTGATTTTATGAATAATTCGGTTGAAATATGAAGAATGGGAGTTGTCATTTAGGTTAAGATCAAAGGAATGATAAATAGGCACTAAAAGGTTGAATGTGTGAAATTTAAGGTATAAGAACCTATAGGTAATTACATAGGTAATGTTAAAAAAAATTAATGTGGTATATTCGGCCATGTAGAGTATATCCTAAAGATATTATATTTAATTCCCTATAATCGGCTAAATGGGTGATAATGGTTTGTAATGTTGAATTGAATTATGATTATGTACGTTAGAATTAGATATAACAAAAAACTATGTGAATTTGGATGAATATGAATTATGTATATACGTTAAGTTCAATGACTTTTCTAAATGACGGCATATATGATATTATGTTTTAAATATGTGAATGAGAACCTTACAGAGTAAATTGTATAAATCTGCTAGGGACAACGGCAGTAGCGTGTTTTGGAAAAATTACCATAAATTGTGGGAGTTGAGTTAAAGGCTGAATAAATTATGTAATTAAAGCTTGATGTGTCTAGTTTCGTATAAAAGAAATTTTGTAAGTAAAGCTGTTGCCGATAATGAGATTTTCAAAGTTGTGTGAGACAGAGTCAGAATGGCTCCGTAATTCCCTGTTCAGTATTTGGAAAATCATTATAAATAGTACAAAAATGATTATAAGACAAAATTATATGCTTAGACTCCTTAATGAGTCTAGCTTCAAAAAAAATAGACGAAAACATATTTTGAATTCTGTACAATGATAAATTAAATTCTTAGTGAAGAGTAGTCAGAGTAGTCAAGCAGTAAAACAGGGGAAACTTTAAGAAAAATCTGGTATTGATTGGCCAAACCAAAAATTCTTCAAATTTTGTGGATAGAGGATATATGAGTCTATTTTCATGGAAAATTAACGGCACATAATTTGGAATTTCATAGCCCCAGTTACAAATAATTTAACGACTGTTGCTGAGGAAAACAGCTTGTAGAGGATTTGTGGTTATGTTGTAAACATGGATAAAACTTGTTTTAGTTGCTCATAAGCTATTGATTAAACCCATACGTGGATTCTAAATTGTGATATTATAAAATGATATGTGAGTGTTAGATGGATCTTTGATATTAAAATTTGTGAAATTGTAAGTTTATAAGTATTCGAATATGAAATGATAGTATGGCATGAAATTGAATTATTCATTGGAAAATGATAGATGTAGATTCAGTCAAGACAAAGTGTATACATGAAAGTATATGTGGTATTTTAAGTATAATTGTTCATTTGATGAAGTTGGCTAATAGTTCAAGTAAGGATTTCTCTATTCGATATGTCCATGAATTGAGGCAATGGGTTCGGTAATTAGCTTAAGACATTCGGGTAATATCACATGTCCGATCATAGTTAAACATTCGACAGATATGATTCTTTGGCTATAATGTTTGAATATCACTATGAAAAATATATATATATATGATCGGTTGCCTATTAATTAGTTTGAAATGAATCTTAATAAATAGGTATTCGTATATAGTAAAATTGGACAAGTAATTGAATAAATTTATTTGTTTTATTAAGCTCAAGAGCATAGAGGATCTAAATCAGATAAAAGAAAAGAGAAAGCAGTCGAATAGCCTATCCTCAACCGTTCTAATATACCGAGGTAAGTCTCTAAGTAATTAAACCTAATTTGAGTTTTGATTAATGGATACTATTATAAAAATGGCTAAATTGAAAAATATGATGTGGCCATGATATGTGATAAGGCCGAATGGCCAATGTGATGAATGTGGAAGTGCATACATGTGATAAGGCCGGATGGTTAATGTGATATATGTGTACGTGAATATGTGATAAGGCCGAATGACCAATTGTGAAAAGTGTGCAATATTAGATATTTAATGAGGCCAAAGTTAGTAAAAAAATAATAAATATATATTAAATGAATTGTGCTGAGATTGTATCTGGGTTAGAGACCCGCTGGCTTCATGCTGGGATTGTATCCGGGTTTAAAGTCCCGCAGGCTTAATGCTGGTGAATTAAGTAAGATTATGATCTTGAATGTTCGCAGTGAGCTACCATCAAGTAAGTACTATACATTTAAGAGGTTCAGATACATATTACCTCCTCATTTGTAAGTTTACCTCAAAGTGAATCACTAGCATTCAAGAAAAATGTATATGTGATTGATCATTATATTGCGAAAATGAGGATGACCTAATCAGTCTTGGTATGCTTGTATAATGTAGTATATACTAAGCTTTCATGTATGTACTCGTGTACATTCGACCAACAATTTGGTTAATTATTAGTATTAAAGAACGATACATATGTGGGAATGATTATTATATCTTTGAATAAGGGAATAATCTATTCGGTCAATGGTTGTTAGCATGACAAAGTGTTTGTGTAATATCCTAATTTTGGGCCTAGTCGGAATAGTGGTTTCGAGACCACAAAATCCGAGATAGAAATAATTATTTTATGATTATTTAAGGTCTATGATATGATTGCATGATTGTGTGAAAATTTCGTGAAGAAATTTTATGCATAAAGTGCTTAATTTGAAATTTGGGACTAAATTGAATAAATTGCAAAACTTGTGTTCTAGAAGTATTTTGCATAAAATTGAATTAGATTATTAATTAGAGGTCCTTAAAGAGTAATTTTACCAATTTCTAAGTCTATGGAAAAAAATTGGACATGGATGGAATTTTTGGAAAGTTTAGTAGTAAGGGCATTTTGGTCATTTAGGGGTAAAATGAATTAAAATACAAAATTAAAAGCCAATTTTGCTCATCTTCAACCCCATGGCCGAATATAGCAAGGAGAAACCATGGCTAGGGTTTTTCAAGCTTCCAAGCTCGATTGTAAGTCCGTTCTAGCCTCGTTTTTAATGATTTTTACGTTTTTGGAGTCTCGGTAGCTCGATTAAGCTTATGTTAGCAATAATTCAACCTAGGGTTTATATTTGGAAAAATACCCATAGGTGAAATTTGTGTATTTTGGTGTTTTATGATAGAATATGAGGTTTTAAATTATGTTAGACAACTTGTGCTACTCGGTTTTAAGTGAAAACGAGCAAAAGGGCTTAATCGGTAAAAATACCTAATAGTCATAAGTACATGTTAGAGTGAGAATTTGATGTTGCCATAGAAGGGAAAAATGATCAGCATGTCATAAAACATAAGAAAATAGGCTGAAGTTTAATTTACGAGCTTTGGGGCAAAAGTGTAAATATGCAAAAGTTTAGGGACAAAATTGTAATTTTTCCAAAATATGATTTTGGGTCAATTGAATAATTTCAGTCCTAATTAGACTATATTTTAAATGATAGAGCAAGGAAAACTGAAATTCGGGCTAAAATGGGGAAAATACCAAGTTGTGGACGAAATGGTAAAAGTAGCCATTTTCGCATACGAGGTAAGTTCATATGTAAATGTTGGTAACATAGTTATTGTTTTAAATGTTTTAATGTTATTTAAATGATATGATAATTATTATGAAATATCATACTTGTGACAATTGTTTGATAATATGTCAAATTATGTGATATATTTGGAAAATGTGAAATACTACCGAGTATCGGTATCAGCATTCCGTAGAAGATGGTTGAGACACATGATTGGGAAAAAGGTCCCGTTGAACCTTAGGAATGGATTAGGATACAAGTGACATGTCACTAGGATTGTTGAGCATCCGAACTCGTTGAGTTGAGTCCGAGTTCACTTATGGATGCAAATGTCCGAACTCGTTGAGTTGAGTCCGAGTTCGAGAGATGTAACTAGGCATCCGAACTCGTTGAGTTGAGTCCGAGTTCACCTATGGATGCGAACCCCGAGCTCGTTGAGTTGAGTCCGAGTTCACTTATGGGCGGGTTACATGGTAGCTTGGCTACATATGTGGCATTTATGTGCAAACTTTCCATGCATCCGAATTATATTCCGATGTGTTCAACGGGTAAAGTTCTACTGAAATGGAGGAATACTCAAGATGAAAGGGACGTATTGGTAAGTGTTGTGAAATGGGTACTTTGAATAGGTATGTACTTAACCCTCGGGTTGAAAAAACGATATAACAACAATATGGTAAGATGATAAATGAAAATGTGATATGAAGGTCTTGGTGATGATTATGCAAATGATGTTTTATGTTTTCTTATATGGTTATGTTACTTGCTATTTGCATGTGAACTTATTAAGCATTTATGCTTACTCCCTCATTTTCATTCCTTGTAGTTTTGACAAGCCAGCTCGGAAATCGGGAACGGTCGGAGGCTCGCTCACACTATCCGTATACCATCTTGGCATAATGGCTTGTATATTTTGAGTATGGCATGTATAGCATTATAATCATTTTGTATATATGGTCTTATGATATGGTTATTGAGTGGTATGGAAATAGAAATGCTTGGTAATGATTAGCCATTGGAATGGCTAATCATGATCATATTTGGTATTATGTATGTCAAATTGCTAGCTAATCCATGGAAACCATGAAATAGGTAAAATTTACCATAAAATAGATTCAGACAGCAGCAGTGACATGAGTTTGAAAAATCACTAAAAATAGTAGAAATGGAATTAAATAATGAATAAGTTATGGAATCGAATCTTGATGAGTCTATTTTCATATGGAATAAGCGAAACAGGTATATGAGCTATATTTTATGAGATTTTTAAATTTTTGTGAAACAGGGCCAGAGCGATTTCTGGATCCCCTGCTCTGACTTTGGAAATTCACCATAAATTTTAAAAAGCTAATTAGAAGTCATGCTTTATATGTACAGATTCCTTATTGAGCCTAGTTTTATTAGAGACAAACGGCATAGTCATTGAAACTCTGTACAGGGAGATATCTGATTCGTAATACACAGAGGTTAGAGTAGTCGAACCCTGAAATAGGGGAGATTTTAACTAATAAACTGTACTAATTGGCCCAACCAAAAATTCTAGAAAAACATTAGTAGATAGATATATGAGTATAGTTTCAGGAAAAATTTACAGAATTGGATTTCGAGTTTCGAAACTCGAGATATGATTTTTAAAGCGACTGTGATGCAGTTAGCCAGCTTGTCTGGAAATTTTAAAATGAATTGTATGAGCTGATTAAGTAATGAATTAAGTCCGTTAACACCTCGTGTTCGACTCCGACAACGGTCTCGGGTACGGGGCGTTACAGTTTGATTTAAATTTATCGTATGAGCTTTAAGTAAAGAAAAGTATGTGCTGAGATTTATATATGTAATTGTGCATATTCGGCCAAGAAGGCCCTATAAATTGAGAATAAATTGTATTCGGCTAGATGTACAAATGCAAGAGAAGGATTGTATTTTGTCAACCTACGTATATGTGGTAAGGTTTATGTTTGATTCTTTGCGTACCCGTACTGTAATTCAATACATGCCACGTTGAAATACTCGAAAGTTTTGATGCGATTATGAAATAAGGAATTAAGTTTTATATATATATATATATATCCATGTATGTGCATGAAACGAGTACGTTTGAGCAAGTGATTATGATTATTGAAAGAGTATATGTTATGCTAAATGAGTAGTGACTCTAAGAATCTATTCACGATAGATTATGATATTACTATGTGCTTCTAAATAGGGAAACTAAACGTGGTAAAAGTATTATATTTTAGTTTGATTGATTGAATTAGAAGTAGATAGGAGGTTTCTAGATGCGAAAGACTATGTGAATCAAATTTGGAAGAAATAGATAAACTATATATGCATGCATGAGGTTTGAACTAATTGACGTAATGGTGAGATCTCTTGATATTGTTAAATGGGGTTTCTGCAAGGTCTAAGACGATGAGGCTTAGTAATGAAACGACAGTTAAAGATGTTCAGTACATTAAGTTGGCCAGGTATGTATCAGGTACTTGTATGTGATTTTCAATTCGGATTAGATCAAAAGTATACAAAGCGATGCATATGTGAATAAGTGTATGAATACAAATGTGACCACAGTCCATGTGACTATGATACATTTGGCCAATGTGTTATGCCATAAGAATGTATTCGATTAAACTATAATAGAGGCATTTAGATTGGAGTGTAATTATGAGCTAAGTGTGCCTTGTGAGCATACGAATATTTGACCATTTTGGTCATTATCATGAAATAATTTGTGGTAACTAAATGATGTGGTTATTGAAATTATAGTTCGTTATGGAGCTCTAGATTGACTTCATTTATTAGAAAAATCGAGTGATAAATGATAATTGAATTTGATTCTGCAAAATTATTGTTTTACTTAAGACTTACTAAGCTTATGTAAGCTTACTCCGTTTGTCTATTGTCTTTGTTTTATAGATTGTGGACTCTGATTACCAGCTCGGGGATCGTCAGCACTTCATCACACTATCTACTATTATGGAAACCTTGTGATTTGGAGTTAGCTTATGGCATGTATAGGATATCTTATACTAGAATGGTATCATAACTATTGTTTATAAGCCATGCGAATATGGCATCCTTTGGAAGTCTACTTTTATGAGTTATAAGTTTGATCTTTGTTTGTGTTTAGAAATTTAATTAAATGAACAATCTTTATTCACGAAAAAAAAATGTTCAAAATTTTACTGTTTTGATCTGCTTCCAAATTGTCTGGTAACGCCTCGTCCGATTCCGGCGATGGTTACGGGATAGGGGTGTTACATTTTATTGGTATCAGAGCTACGGTTTAGTCGATTCTAGGACAAACGTAGCACGCGTGAGTCTATTTATACATGCCATAAAGTGATAAAATGATAGTGTGATGATTTTTGACTATTAAAATGTGTTTGTTGAATTGTAATGAATCTTGATCCCGATCGAGCTGTAGCAAGCTTCTGACTATGAGAATTTGCGATACAACTTCACTTGGATATGCTTAAATTATTAAGTTGATCAGGTACGTGTCATGTACTCATATTTGAATTTTGATTTGGATTGAATTATAAGGGTATAAGTGATGCAATTTTGAAAGAGTGTTATGACTATAAATGTGATCTTTGTATGTGGCTATGGAACTGAAAGTTGAATGGTCGATAAGCATGTTGTGTTTGTATTCAAGTAATGTAAAGGATATACTAATATGTATTATTATATATGTATATGTACATGAGAATTGAGAGTTAGATATCCGGGCTAAGTCCCGAAGAGCATTCGTGCTGGTGTTATATCCGGGCTAAATCCCGAAGAGCATTCGTGCTGGTGTTATATCCGGGCTAAGTCCCGAAGAGCATTCGTGCTGGTGTTATATCCGGGCTAAGTCTCGAAGAGCATTCGTGCTGGTGTTATATCCGAGCTAAGTCTCGAAGAGCATTCGTGTTGGTGTTACATCCGGGCTAAGTCTCGAAGAGCATTCGTGCTGGTGTTATATCCGGGCTAAGTCTCGAAGAGCATTCGTGCTGGTGTTATATCCGGGTTAGGTCCCGAAGAGCATTCATGCTGGTGATGTGTATTCGGGCCTTCGTGGCTAGTAGGCTTCGTGCTGGTAATTTGAACAAAGTTTAAGTGTTCATTACTATACGAATTTAAAGTTAAATGAAAGAATATGTTTAAAAGTGTACATACATGATGTTTATAGACTTGGTTAAGTCATTTCAATGTGTAACAACAAACGAATAAGGGCACTATGTGTGCAAATGATTAGAGGCACTGAGAGTGCAAGTTCTTCAACCGAGCACTATGCGTGCGAGATCGGTCAGTAGACATTAAGTGAGTAAAAGAAGATTCATGTAAGACCTCGTATGGAGCGAAGGCATTGATTTAAGATGGTGGATACGTTGTTAAGAAATGGATTCATGTTATAAATGTGTTACGGATTTAGTGTAGGGGATGCTTTGTATATGAAGTCATATGTGCTATTGCTAAATGACCCTTATTTTTGTTAATCATGTTCAAGAAATTATTTCGATTAAGTTCGACATTTGAAAGTCTGTAAGAATTTTTTATGAATGCTGATAATTTTGGATATATGGGTTATGTGCTAAAATAAATCCCATGCCGGTATACTATATGAGGCTTTATGCATAATCGATTGTATACGGGTATCGTTAACGGTGATTGAATGTGCTAAACGAATTCAATGTTCAGGTATGTGGAAGTTGATTTTCTGTTGGAAATAGGTTAAGTTGAATAGTGAGATATGATGGAGTTATAAAGGATATTTATTGGGATGTTTGAGTATATGTGTACTTTCGGTCAGGTTACAGCTTATACATGAATGAAAATGTGGGTTACAAATATGTGGGTTGATGATGTGAATTATACATGTTAATATGTGCTTAATATGTGTTTGAAATGCATTTGTGAATTAAATTAAGTGATTATTGCTTATGAAATCAAGAAAATGAGATATATGTGCATACTTGTAGAAATGTTTATATATTTGTTTTAATATAAGAAAATAATTTTTTAGATCGATGCGAAATCAGTAATGAATTACAATTGCTATCGATGACCTAATGTTTATATGGATATAATTCAATAAGAGGACGTTATCCTATTTGCCGGTAAGATTTTCGATGACGAAAATCCCTAAAGGGAGGGAGAGTTGTGACAGCCCTAATTGACCCTAGTCGAAAAGTGGTTTCGGGACCACGAAACCGAGTCTTATAAGTAATTAAAAGTTATATTCTATGTTTATGATGTGAGTAAATGCATGTGTGAAAGTTTCATGCATTAATTTGATCATTTTTATGTGAATTTATTAAAATGGACTTATATGAAACATTGTTGGAAAGTGATAGGTTAATCTTACAATGGTCTATTAGTACATGCATTGAAAAGAGTGGTTTTGCATGTCAATTTACCCATAACAAACATAGTGGCCGGCCAAGAAATGACAATGCTTCACTAATTCAAATTTAAAATAATTTTATAGTAACAAATGATTTAATAATTGGAATAAAATGAATTAAATAAAAGAGAAGAAAGAGGAAGGTGTTCATCTTCTTCTCCTACCTCTCTCAAAGCCGAAAAAAAAAGAAAAAGGAAGGGAAAAATTTACCTAGAGCAATTCGGCATTCATCTTTGGCTATTAGGAGGTAAGCTTTGAATTTGTTGATTTGGTTTCATAATATGCTAAGTTAAATTGTGGATGCACTCTTGGTAATGTCAAGTTGAGATTTCTTATGGTGATTTGGGCAATATGCCGAATGATTAAGTGTTAGAATTAGAGGTTATTTTCATGTCGTATGGAACAATAGGGGAATGACTAGAATGGGGTAAAGATTTTTGGGATGAGTAGTAGTTTAGAGGCACCTTGTACATTCGGTCAAAAATTGAGCTTATTTAGAATGTTGATTTCTTCCTCTATGATTATTTTCCTTGTATGTTAAATGGTTAAGATCAAAGGAATGATAAATAGGCACTAAAAGGTTGAATATGTGAAATTTAAGGTATAAGAACCTATAGGTAATTACATAGGTAATGTTAAAAAAAAATTAATGTGGTATATTCGGCCATGTAGAGTATATCCTAAAGATATTATATTTAATTCCCTATAATCGGCTAAATGGGTGATAATGGTTTGTAATGTTGAATTGAATTATGATTACGTACGTTAGAATTAGATATAACAAAAAACTATGTGAATTTGGATGAATATGAATTATGTATATACGTTAAGTTCAATGACTTTTCTAAATGACGGCATATATGATATTATGTTTTAAATATGTGAATGAGAACCTTACAGAGTAAATTGTATAAATCTGCTAGGGACAGCGGCAGTAGCGTGTTTTGGAAAAATTACCATAAATTGTGGGAGTTGAGTTAAAGGCTGAATAAATTATGTAATTAAAGCTTGATGCGTCTAGTTTCGTATAAAAGAAACTGTGTAAGTAAAGGGGTTGCCGATAATGAGATTTTCAAAGTTGTGTGAGACAGAGTCAGAATGGCTCCTAAATTCCCTGTTTTGTATTTGGAAAATCGTTATAAATCGTACAAAAATGATTATAAGACAAAATTATATGCTTAGACTCCTTAATGAGTCTAGTTTCAAGCAAAATAGACGAAAACATATTTTGAATTCTGTACAATGAGAAATTAAATTCTTAGTGAAGAGTAGTCAGAGTAGTCAAGCAGTAAAACAGGGGAAACTTTAAGAAAAATCTGGTATTGATTAGCCAAACCAAAAATTCTTCAAATTTTGTGGATAGAGGATATACGAGTCTATTTTCATGGAAAATTAACGGCACATAATTTGGAATTTCGTAGCCCCAGTTACAAATAATTTAACGACTATTGCTGAGGAAAACAGCTTGTAGAGGATTTGTGGTTATGTTGTAAACATGGATAAAACTTGTTTTAGTTGCTCATAAGCTATTGATTAAACCCATACGTGGATTCTAAATTGTGATATTATAAAATGATATGTGAGTGTTAGATGGATCTTTGATATTTAAATTTTTGAAATTGTAAGTTTATAAGTATTCGAATATGAAATGATAGTATGGCATGAAATTGAATTATTCATTGGAAAATGATAGATGTAGATTCAGCCAAGACAAAGTGTATACATGAAAGTATATGTGGTATTTTAAGTATAATTGTTCATTTGATGAAGTTGGCTAATAGTTCAAGTAAGGATTTCTCTATTCGATATGTCCATGAATTGAGGCAATGGGTTCGGTAATTAGCTTAAGACATTCGGGTAATATCACATGTCCGATCATAGTTAAACATTCGACAGTTATGATTCTTTGGCTATAATGTTTGAATATCACTATGAAAATATATATATGATCGGTTGCCTATTAATTAGTTTGAAATGAATCTTAATAAATAGGTATTCGTATACAATAAAATTGGACAAGTAATTGAATAAATTTATTTGTTTTATTCAGCTCAAGAGCATAGAGGATCTAAATCAGATAAAGGAAAAGAGAAAGCAGTCGAATAGCCTATCTCAACCGTTCTAATATACCGAGGTAAGTCTCTAAGTAATTAAACCTAATTTGAGTTTTGATTAATGGATACTATTATAAAAATGGCTAAATTGAAAAATATGATGTGGCCATGATATGTGATAAGGCCGAATGGCCAATGTGATGAATGTGGAAGTGCATACATGTGATAAGGCCGGATGGTTAATGTGATATATGTGTACGTGAATATGTGATAAGGCCGAATGACCAATTGTGAAAAGTGTGCAATATTAGATATTTAATGAGGCCAAAGTTAGTAAAAAAATAATAAATATATATTAAATGAATTGTGCTGAGATTGTATCTGGGTTAGAGTCCCGCTAGCTTCGTGCTGGGATTGTATCCGGGTTTAAAGTCCCGCAGGCTTAATGCTGGTGAATTAAGTAAGATTATGATCTTGAATGTTCGCAGTTAGCTACCATCAAGTAAGTACTATACATTTAAGAGGTTCAGATACATATTACCTCCTCATTTGTAAGTTTACCTCAAAGTGAATCACTAGCATTCAAGAAAAACGTATATGTGATTGATCATTATATTGCGAAAATAAGGATGACCTAATCAGTCTTGGTATGCTTGTATAATGTTGTATATACTAAGCTTTCATGTATCTACTCGTGTACATTCGGCCAACAATTCGGTGAATTATTAGTATTAAAGAACGATACATATGTGGGAATGATTATTATATCTTTGAATAAGGGAATAATCTATTCGGTCAATGGTTGTTAGCATGACAAAGTGTTTGATTTAAATTTATCGTATGAGCTTTAAGTAAAGAAAAGTATGTGCTGAGATTTATATATGTAATTGTGCATATTCGGCCAAGAAGGCCCTATAAATTGAGAATAAATTGTATTCGGCTAGATGTACAAATGCAAGGGAAGGATTGTATTTTGTCAACCTACGTATATGTGGTAAGGTTTATGTTTGATTCTTTGCGTACCCATACTGTAATTCAATACATGCCACGTTGAAATACTCGAAAGTTTTGATGCGATTATGAAATAAGGAATTAAGTTTTATATATATATATCCATATATGTGCATGAAACGAGTACGTTTGAGCAAGTGATTATGATTATTGAAAGAGTATATGTTATGCTAAATGAGTAGTGACTCTATGAATCTATTCACGATAGATTATGATATTACTATGTGCTTCTAAATAGGGAAACTAAACGTGGTAAAAGTATTATATTTTAGTTTGATTGATTGAATTAGAAGTAGATAGGAGGTTTCTAGATGCGAAAGACTATGTGAATCAAATTTGGAAGAAATAGATAAACTATATATGCATGCATGAGGTTTGAACTAATTGACGTAATGGTGAGATCTCTTGATATTGTTAAATGGGGTTTCTGCAAGGTCTAAGACGATGAGGCTTAGTAATGAAACGACAGTTAAAGATGTTCAGTACATTAAGTTGGCCAGGTATGTATCAGGTACTTGTATGTGATTTTCAATTCGGATTAGATCAAAAGTATACAAAGCGATGCATATGTGAATAAGTGTATGAATACAAATGTGACCACAGTCCATGTGACTATGATACATTTGGCCAATGTGTTATGCCATAAGAATGTATTCAATTAAACTATAATAGAGGCATTTAGATTGGAATGTAATTATGAGCTAAGTGTGCCTTGTGAGCATACGAATATTTGACCATTTTGGTCATTATCATGAAATAATTTGTGGTAACTAAATGATGTGGTTATTGAAATTATAGTTCGTTATGGAGCTCTAGATTGACTTCATTTATTAGAAAAATCGAGTGATAAATGATAATTGAATTTGATTCTGCAAAATTATTGTTTTACTTAAGCCTTACTAAGCTTATGTAAGCTTACTCCTTTTGTCTTTTGTCTTTGTTTTATAGATTGTGGACTCTGATTACCAGCTCGGGGATCGTCAGCACTTCATCACACTATCTACTATTATGGAATCCTTGTGATTTGGAGTTAGCTTATGGCATGTATAGGATATATTATACTAGAATGGTATCATAACTATTGTTTATAAGCCATGCGAATATGGCATCCTTTGGAAGTCTACTTTTATGAGTTATAAGTTTGATCTTTGGTTGTGTTTAGAAATTTAATTAAATGAACAATCTTTATTCACGAAAAAAAAAGGTTCAAAATTTTACTGTTTTGATCTGCTTCCAAATTGTCTGGTAACGCCTCGTCCGATTCCGGCTACGGTTACGGGATAGGGGTGTTACATTTTATTGGTATCAGAGCTACGGTTTAGTCGATTCTAGGACAAACGTAGCACGCGTGAGTCTATTTATACATTCCATAAAGTGATAAAATGATAGTGTGATGATTTTTGACTGTTAAAATGTGTTTGTTGTATTGTAATGAATCTTGATCCCGATTGAGCTGTAGCAAGCTTCTGACTATGAGAATTTGCGATACAATTTCACTTGGATATGCTTAAATTATTAAGTTGATCAGGTACGTGTCATGTTGTAACACCCCGAACCCGAGACCGACACCGGAGTCGGACACGAGATGTTAACAAACTTTGAAAAATTTTTCCAGACACTGCCCAGTCTGAGTACTAGTAGCTTCAAAAATCATATCTTGAGTTCCACAACTCGAAAATCAGTTTTGTGATTTTTCCCTGAAACTAGACTCATGTCCCCACCTATGTCTTTTTTTCTAGAATTTTTGGTCGGGCCAATTAGTACAGTTTATTAGTCAAAGTCTCCCATGTTACAGGGGTCGACTACACTGACCTTTTCCCATTACGACTTGAATATCTCTCTGCACAGAGCTTCAATACTGATGCCGTTTGTTTCTATGGAAACTAGACTCAGAGAGGAATCTGTACATATATGGTACGACCCCTAATTATCTCTGGTTAATTTATATTGAATTTCCAAAGTCGGAGCAGGGAATCCAGAAACCGTTCTGGCCCTGTCCCACAAAAATCTGATTATCTCTTAATATACTGCCCATATGATCTTTTCATTACTTCCTCATGAAAACAGACTCATCGAGCTTCGATTACATAATTTATTCATCAATTAATTCCACTCCTACTATTTTTAGTGATTTTTCAATCTCATGACACTGCTGCTGCCAGCATCTGTTACGAAAGTAACTAGGTCCATTTCATGCCTACCCTTGATCCAACTCAATCGAACATTCGTGCCATCTTCGCATGGCTTAAAGTTTACATGCCAAAGTTCAAACACAACGTAATAGCTTATACATGCCAAAATGTTCTTCTAAGCCAACTAAGAAGAAAGTACCAAAACTTGCTATCCGGTGTGATGACTTCGATGACGGCCTGACCCCGCAAAAATAGATGAGTCCAAGCAACCTATAATGGGTGACAAGGAAACACCGAGTGAGTTTATAACTCAGTAAGTCATAAGCTATGCACTACCATCCATCAATAACATTATCACAAGAGAAAACAAAATGGAACGAGGCTAATTACTCCATCCATTCCGAACCATACCATAGTTCCTCCAACCTATCGATTCAATTTCATATCAATTCATGCATTCACGTTCCATATACTCATCAATAGGACATTGAAGCATTTTCATAAATCAATTTATTTTCGTTACAATCAAACGACTAAACGGCCTTTCACCCATCCTACGATAAATTTTATGTACGTGACTTCAAGTATATTTGTCACATAGGTTCAAACTTACCGAGCTCAACACCAAGTATAAGCATCGCACCTATTAGCCATGTACTCAAGACACTTACCCGATCCGCTGTCCGCGATCGACTCAATAGTGTCGCACACGTAGTGTCCATAATGATTCACGAATGTATATTGAGTCCGCACACTCAGTGCTATATAATCAACTCGCACACTTAGTGCTACGTAATCAAATCGCACACTTAGTGCTACATAGTCAAACTCGCACACTTAGTGCCGCATGGTCAATTCGCACACTTAGTGCATCATATTCATTTCGCACACTTAGTGCAACATAGTCAAATCGCACACTTAGTGCTGTACAATTTAATTCCCGCGCACTTAGCGCCAATCTCATGGTCATAAATGGTTATATCCGCACGTTTAGTGCCGAGATCAACAACTCAGTACATCTTACCTCTTTTCTTTTCATTCAACAATTTCATCATCACATACGTACATGCATATATATATATGTATATTTATTCATTCCATTCAGCATCAATACATAAACATTATGACCATTTGAAATAATACCAACTACATGCTTAATGACTTACCTTGTGTTGGGTAAGACGGTTCCAACTCGGCTACTCGATGACCTTTTCTTTGCCTTTGCTCGATTCACCACCTTTAACTCCTTGAGCTAAATCAAACAAATTTGACTCATTAAAGTCTCATTTTGCTAGCTTATGGCCGAATATGACAAGGAGTTTGATGGGTCATATGGCCACCTTTTAGCTCAAATACACAATGGTCATATGCATTTTTAATCACATCAAATGATTCAATACAATTCACTCGAACATCAAAAGAGAACCTCAAGGTACTTAGTCCATATACACATTAGACATTAGAGTCACATATGTACGAATTCACGAATCGAATTCGACATATTGGCTAATTTTCCGTTTAGCCGAACCTTCTAAGTCAAGATAAAGCCATCAACATGCTTACCTTTGGCCGAACATACACATCAACTTAGGTGCTCATTTATGTGGCCGAACACACACATGTCTATGTTAAGGCTGATTGCAACACTCAATACATTCTACAAGTATGGACACTTGCATTGACTAAACACCATTTCTATCATTTTTACTCCAAAGCCGAATGCCTCTCAAGCCCTAAGCTCATGATCCTTTCATCATTAAGCAAGTGTTATAGCACAACTAACATCCATTTTCAATTTGAACACCAACATAAAAATATTAAACATGAAAATCCATAGCCGAAACCTATACATGACATTACTCATTCCACCCATCGAAACAATATTTGTTCAAGACATCAAGCATTTTTATTTGGGTATTACATATATGAGCATTTAGAATTTATATTTTAGCAAGATCAATTTCTTTCCTCGACACATTCTTCATCAAAACTTTAAGGAAGTAATCAAATTTCCTTCTTTAATAGCCATAGCCGAATGCTCCATCCATCCATCAAAGTTAAAAATTTTGCATGGTCTAAGTAAGAACCATGATAATTAACCTAAAACAAGCTAAAATTTCACAACTTTAACACAATATACTAACCTTATTAAGCATTCAAATGGCCGAAAGTTCTTTGCCCCTATTCCTTCCTTCAATTCGGCCAAGAAGACAAGGATGAAGCCTTTTTTTTTCCATTTGCTTTCTTTCTTACTTTCACGGCAATGGGGAGGGGAAGAAACAATTACACACATCCTTTCCTTTTTCCATTTCTTTATTCCCTATACTTCTTATTATATTTTATCCTACATACCTCACTAGGCCAACATGTTCCCAACATGTTTCCACCCATAGCATGGCCGGCCACTACATATTAGGGAGGGGGAATTTGACATGCAAGTCCCCTTTTTCTTCCACATGCACTAATAGGTCCTCATGCATTGACCTATCACATTTTAAAATTTTCTCATATAAGTCCTATTGACTAAATTCACATGCAATCGACTAAATCGAAGCTTGAAATTTTCACACATTCCTGATTACATATTCTAGACAATAAACATCACATTCAAACCTTTCGGTGACTCGGTTTAGCGGTCCCGAAACCACTTCCCGACTAGGGTCAATTTTGGGCTATTACACATGTACTCGTATTTGAATTTTGATTTGGATTGAATTATAAGAGTATAAGTGATGCAATTTTGAAAGAGTGTTATGACTATAAATGTGATCTTTGTATGTGGCTATGGAACTGAAAGTTGAATGGTCGATAAGCATGTTGTGTTTGTATTCAAGTAATGTAAAGGATATACTAATGTGTATTATTATATATGTATATGTACATGAGAATTGAGAGTTAGATATCCGGGCTAAGTCCCGAAGAGCATTCGTGCTGGTGTTATATCCGGGCTAAGTCCCGAAGAGCATTCGTGCTGGTGTTATATCCGGGCTAAGTCTCGAAGAGCATTCGTGCTGGTGTTAGGGCTAAGTCTCGAAGAGCATTCATGCTGGTGTTATGTCCGGGCTTAGTCTCGAAGAGCATTCGTGCTGGTGTTATATTCGGGCTAAGTCTCGAAGAGCTTTCGTGCTAGTGTTATATTCGGGCTAAGTCTCGAAGAGCTTTCGTGTTGGTGTTATATCTGTACTATGTCTCGAAGAGCATTCGTGCTGGTGTTATATTCGGGCTAGGTCCCGAAGAGCATTCGTGCTGGTGATGTGTATTCGGGCCTTCGTAGCTAGTAGGCTTCGTGCTGGTAATTTGAACAAAGTTTAAGTGTTCATTACTATACGAATTTAAAGTTAAATGAAAGGATATGTTTAAAAGTGTACATACATGATGTTTATAGACTTGGTTAAGTCATTTCAATGTGTAACAACAAACGAATAAGGGCACTATGTGTGCAAATGATTAGAGGCACTGAGAGTGCAAGTTCTTCAACCGAGCACTATGCGTGCGAGATCGGTCAGTAGACATTAATTGAGTAAAATAAGATTCATGTAAGACCTCGTATGGAGCGAAGGCATTGATTTAAGATGGTGGATACATTGTTAAGAAATGGATTCATGTTATAAATGTGTTACGGATTTAGTGTAGGGGATGCTTTGTATATGAAGTCATATGTGCTATTGCTAAATGACCCTTATTTTTGTTAATCATGTTCAAGAAATTATTTCGATTAAGTTCGACATTTGAAAGTCTGTAAGAATTTTTTATGAATGCTGATAATTTTGGATATATGGGTTATGTGCTAAAATAAATCCCATGCCGGTATACTATATGAGGCTTTATGCATAATCGATTGTATACGGGTATCGTTAACGGTGATTGAATGTGCTAAACGAATTCAATGTTCAGGTATGTGGAAGTTGATTTTCTGTTGGAAATAGGTTAAGTTGAATAGTGAGATATGATGGAGTTATAAAGGATATTTATTGGGATGTTTGAGTATATGTGTACTTTCGGTCAGGTTACAGCTTATACATGAATGAAAATGTGGGTTACAAATATGTGGGTTGATGATGTGAATTATACATGTTAATATGTGCTTAATATGTGTTTGAAATGCATTGGTGAATTAAATTAAGTGATTATTGCTTATGAAATCAAGAAAATGAGATATATGTGCATACTTGTAGAAATGTTTATGTATTTGTTTTAATATAAGAAAATAATTTTTTAGATCGATGCGAAATCAGTAATGAATTACAATTGCTATCGATGACCTAATGTTTATATGGATATAATTCAATAAGAGGACGTTATCCTATTTTCCGGTAAGATTTTCGAGGACGAAAATCCCTAAAGGGAGGGAGAGTTGTGACAGCCCTAAATTGACCCTAGTCGAAAAGTGGTTTCGGGACCACGAAACCGAGTCTTATAAGTAATTAAAAGTTATATTATGTGTTTTTGATGTGAGTAAATGCATGTGTGAAAGTTTCATGCATTAATTTGATCATTTTTATGTGAATTTATTAAAATGGACTTATATGAAACATTGTTGGAAAGTGATAGGTTAATCTTACAATGGTCTATCAGTACATGCATTGAAAAGAGTGGTTTTGCATGTCAATTTACCCATAATAAACATAGTGGCCGGCCAAGAAATGACAATGCTTCACTAATTCAAATTTAAAATAATTTTATAGTAACAAATGATTTAATCATTGGAATAAAATGAATTAAATAAAAGAGAAGAAAGAGGAAGGTGTTCATCTTCTTCTCCTACCTCTCTCAAAGCCGAAAAAAAAAAAGAAAAAGGAAGGGAAAAATTTACCTAGAGCAATTCGGCATTCATCTTTGGCTATTAGGAGGTAAGCTTTGAATTTGTTGATTTGGTTTCATAATATGCTAAGTTAAATTGTGGATGCACTCTTGGTAATGTCAAGTTGAGATTTCTTATGGTGATTTGGGCAATATGCCGAATGATTAAGTGTTAGAATTAGTGGTTATTTTCATGTCGTATGGAACAATAGGGGAATGACTAGAATGGGGTAAAGATTTTTGGGATGAGTAGTAGTTTAGAGGCACCTTGTACATTCGGTCAAAAATTTAGCTTATTTAGAATGTTGATTTCTTCCTCTATGATTATTTTCCTTGTATGTTAAATGGTTCTTGATAGGGGCGAATGAGTTATGAAAGTTTTTATACATGTATGAAGTTCAAGGTGCAAAAATTTTAGTCTTGATTTTATGAATAATTCGGTTGAAATATGAAGAATGGGAGTTGTCATTTAGGTTAAGATCAAAGGAATGATAAATAGGCACTAAAAGGTTGAATGTGTGAAATTTAAGGTATAAGAACCTATAGGTAATTACATAGGTAATGTTAAAAAAAAATTTCATGTGGTATATTCGGCCATGTAGAGTATATCCTAAAGATATTATATTTAATTCCCTATAATCGGCTAAATGGGTGATAATGGTTTGTAATGTTGAATTGAATTATGATTATGTACGTTAGAATTAGATATAACAAAAAACTATGTGAATTTGGATGAATATGAATTATGTATATACGTTAAGGTCAATGACTTTTCTAAATGACGGCATATATGATATTATGTTTTAAATATGTGAATGAGAACCTTACAGAGTAAATTGTATAAATCTGCTAGGGACAGCGGCAGTAGCGTGTTTTGGAAAAATTACCATAAATTATGGGAGTTGAGTTAAAGGCTGAATAAATTATGTAATTAAAGCTTGATGCGTCTAGTTTCGTATAAAATAAATTGTGTAAGTAAAGGGGTTGTCGATAATGAGATTTTCAAAGTTGTGTGAGACAGAGTCAGAATGGCTCCGAAATTCCCTGTTTAGTATTTGGAAAATCATTATAAATCGTACAAAAATGATTATAAGACAAAATTATATGCTTAGACTCCTAAATGAGTCTAGTTTCACTCAAAATAGAGGAAAACATATTTTGAATTCTGTACAATGAGAAATTAAATTCTTAGTGAAGAGTAGTAAGAGTAGTCAAGCAGTAAAACAGGGGAAACTTTAAGAAAAATCTGGCATTGATTGGCCAAACCAAAAATTCTTAAAATTTTGTGGATAGAGGATATACGAGTTTATTTTCATGGAAAATTAACGGCACATAATTTGAAATTTCGTAGCCCCAGTTACAAATAATTTAACGACTGTTGCTGAGGAAAATAACTTGTAGCGGATTTGTGGTTATGTTGTAAACATGGATAAAACTTGTTTTAGTTGCTCATAAGCTATTGATTAAACCCATACGTGAAATCTAAATTGTGATATTATAAAATGATATATGAGTGTTAGATGGATCTTTGATATTAAAATTTGTGAAATTGTAAGTTTATAAGTATTCGAATATGAAATGATAGTATGGCATGAAATTGAATTATTCATTGGAAAATGATAGATGTAGATTCAGCCAAGACAAAGTGTATACATGAAAGTATATGTGGTATTTTAAGTATAATTGTTCATTTGATGAAGTTGGCTAATAGTTCAAGTAAGGATTTCTCTATTCGATATGTCCATGAATTGAGGCAATGGGTTCGGTAATTAGCTTAAGACATTCGGGTAATATCACATGTCCGATCATAGTTAAACATTCGACAGTTATGATTCTTTGGCTATAATGTTTGAATATCAGTATGAAAAAATATATATATATATATGATCGGTTGCCTATTAATTAGTTTGAAATGAATCTTAATAAATAGGTATTCGTATATAGTAAAATTGGACAAGTAATTGAATAAATTTATTTGTTTTATTAAGCTCAAGAGCATAGAGGATCTAAATCAGATAAAGGAAAAGAGAAAGCAGTCGAATAGCCTATCCTCAACCGTTCTAATATACCGAGGTAAGTCTCTAAGTAATTAAACCTAATTTGAGTTTTGAGTAATGGATACTATTATAAAAATGGCTAAGTTGAAAAATATGATGTGGCCATGATATGTGATAAGGCCGAATGGCCAATGTGATGAATGTGGAAGTGCATACATGTGATAAGGCCGGATGGTTAATGTGATATATGTGTACGTGAATATGTGATAAGGCCGAATGACCAATTGTGAAAAGTGTGCAATATTAGATATTTAATGAGGCCAAAGTTAGTAAAAAAATAATAAATATATATTAAATGAATTGTGCTGAGATTGTATCTGGGTTAGAGACCCGCTGGCTTCATGCTGGGATTGTATCTGGGTTTAAAGTCCCGCAGGCTTAATGCTGGTGAATTAAGTAAGATTATGATCTTGAATGTTCGCAGTGAGCTACCATCAAGTAAGTACTATACATTTAAGAGGTTCAGATACATATTACCTCCTCATTTGTAAGTTTACCTCAAAGTGAATCACTAGCATTCAAGAAAAACGTATATGTGATTGATCATTATATTGCGAAAATGAGGATGACCTAATCAGTCTTGGTATGCTTGTATAATGTAGTATATACTAAGCTTTCATGTATGTACTCGTGTACATTCGGCCAACAATTCGGTGAATTATTAGTATTAAAGAACGATACATATGTGGGAATGATTATTATATCTTTGAATAAGGGAATAATCTATTCGGTCAATGGTTGTTAGCATGACAAAGTGTTTGATTTAAATTTATCGTATGAGCTTTAAGTAAAGAAATGTATGTGTTGAGATTTATATATGTAATTGTGCATATTCGGCCAAGAAGGCCCTATAAATTGAGAATAAATTGTATTCGGCTAGATGTACAAATGCAAGGGAAGGATTGTATTTTGTCAACCTACGTATATGTGGTAAGGTTTATGTTTGATTCTTTGCGTACCCATACTGTAATTCAATACATGCCACGTTGAAATACTCAAAAGTTTTGATGCGATTATGAAATAAGGAATTAAGTTTTATATATATATCCATGTATGTGCATGAAACGAGTACGTTTGAGCAAGTGATTATGATTATTGAAAGAGTATATGTTATGCTAAATGACTAGTGACTCTATGAATCTATTCACGATAGATTATGATATTCCTATGTGCTTCTAAATAGGGAAACTAAACGTGGTAAAAGTATTATATTTTAGTTTGATTGATTGAATTAGAAGTAGATAGGAGGTTTCTAGATGCGAAAGACTATGTGAATCAAATTTGGAAGAAATAGATAAACTATATATGCATGCATGAGGTTTGAACTAATTGACGTAATGGTGAGATCTCTTGATATTGTTAAATGGGGTTTCTGTAAGGTCTAAGACGATGAGGATTAGTAATGAAACGACAGTTAAAGATGTTTAGTACACTAAGTTGGCCAGGTATGTATTAGGTACTTGTATGTGATTTTCAATTCGGATTAGATCAAAAGTATACAAAGAGATGCATATGTGAATAAGTGTATGAATACAAATGTGACCACAGTCCATGTGACTATGATACATTTGGCCAATGTGTTATGCCATAAGAATGTGTTCGATTAAACTATAATAGAGGCATTTAGATTGGAGTGTAATTATGAGCTAAGTGTGCCTTGTGAGCATACGAATATTTGACCATTTTGGTCATTATCATGAAATAATTTGTGGTAACTAAATGATGTGGTTATTGAAATTATAGTTCATTATGGAGCTCTAGATTGACTTCATTTATTAGAAAAATCGAGTGATAAATGATAATTGAATTTGATTCTGCAAAATTTTTGTTTTACTTAAGACTTACTAAGCTTATGTAAGCTTACTCCGTTTGTCTTTTGTCTTTGTTTTATAGATTGTGGACTCTGATTACCAGCTCGGGGATCGTTAGTACTTCATCACACTATCTACTATTATGGAAACTTTGTGATTTGGAGTTAGCTTATGGCATGTATAGGATATATTATACTAGAATTGTATCATAACTATTGTTTATAAGCCATGCGAATATGGCATCCTTTGGAAGTCTACTTTTATGAGTTATAAGTTTGATCTTTGTTTGTGTTTAGAAATTTAATTAAATGAACAATCTTTATTCACGAAAAAAAATGTTCAAAATTTTACTGTTTTGATCTGCTTCCAAATTGTCTGGTAACGCCTCGTCCGATTCCGGCGACGGTTACAGGATAGGGGTGTTACAATGCTAATGACATCAACACAAATCCACCTTAGCCGAAACTTAACTCATACAAAACCTATCTTCAAACCATAAAATAGGTAGAATTTAACTAATCATCCAAATGGTGCATAAGTTTTTTTTTTTCAAGAATGACATTGAACTTACCTTCCTCTTGCTATCCACCTTGGCCGAATTTCTTCCCTAAAGATTTTCTTCCTCCTCTTTCTCTAGTCACGGCAATGGGGGAGTAAGGGTGAGACAACTTTGGTTTCTCCTCCCACTCACCTCATGTTTTATCATTCTTAATTCACTATTTTATTTTCTAAAATAATAATGCTAATAGAAAATTCATATTATCATCAATGACCCATCCATGGCCGGCCACTACTCATTATAATTGGAAATTTGACATGCAAACCCATCATTCTTATAACATGCATTAATTGATCCTTATAGATTAACCTATCACATTTTAAAAGTGTCACACATAAGTCCTATTAGCTGAATTCACATGCAATCGACTAAATCGAAGCTTAAAACTTTTACACATTCATATTCACATATTTTAGACAATAAATATCATATTCAAATACTTCGGTGATTCGGTTTAGCAGTCCCGAAACCGCTTTCCGACTAGGGTCAATTTAGGGCTGTCACAGTTTGGTTCTGCTTAAGTTCGGTAATGCCTTGTACCCTGTCCTGGCATCGGATACGAGTGTTACATAAATCCAAGCCAGATCTAAGAATTTAAAAATTAAAAGTAACAATTAAAATAGATAATTAAGATAAAAAAAATAGAACAATTAAATAAATAAAATATTTAAATTATTAAATAGGAACAAAATAGAATAAAGAAGAAAATAAAGAAAATAATACAGAAGATAGATGGAAAAGAGGGAACGTGGCCTGTAGAAGTCCTAAGTAGCCTTGGAAACAAAGTACTCCGATTTGGCAGAAAAGACAAATTGAGTTTGAGGTTCATTGGGCAGTATGAGATTATCGAGCATATCGGACCGGTTGCATATAGATTGTCATTGCCACCAGAGCTAGAAAAGGTTTATAATGGATTTCACGTATCGATGTTTCGACGGTACAGATCTGATCCTTCACATGTGAGATTAAGATTCAGTCTGATATGACCTATGATGAAGAATCGATCTGTATTTTAGCTCGTTAGATTAAAGAACTGCGAAATAAGAAAATTCTGTTTGTAAAAGTAATGTGGCATGGACACAGTGTTGAAGAGGCTACATGGTAGCCTAAAGATGTTATGAGACAGCAATACCCGAATCTGTTCAACGGTAAGATTTTCGGGGATAAAAGAATTAAATTTGAATTTATTTAGATCAAGAACAAAAGAAAATGGAATCAGATCAAGGAAAGTCGAAAGTCTTCAAGTTGCCGATTCTATTCATTGAATTCGTACGAGGTAAGTCTATATACAAATAAATGTATTTGAAATGATTTATTTATGATTATTGTAACACCCCTTACCCATGTCCTATGCCGGGACAGGGTACAAGGCATTACCAGACTTAAACACAAACAATCATCCAAACCGGGCCATAAAATTTCATTTATATTTTAAAACATTCAATCACATGCTTATAGTCCCTTATTTGGGTTTACGAAGCCAAAACATGCTTTAGAAAGGGTTCAGGACTAAACCAAAAACTTTGGAAAGCTCTGGGAAAAACTTAGAAATTTTTTTCCCATAAAACAGGGTCACCCGCTCGTGCGGACACAGGGGCACGCCCGTGTCCTTAGGCCATGTAACTCTTTGTTTACGACGTCAGCAAATAAATTGAACCACATTCCTGTGTCCCCAGGCCGTGTCCCTCACATGGTGGAGACACACGACCGTGTCTCATCCCATGTAGTGAACCCTTAGGCTATTTTCCAAGCCTTTTTGTTACCCTTACATGCACACACATATACATGGATCCAATGGCATTCAACATCCTCAGTTATGATACAAACATATCATTTACCTATCAACATACATGTGTTACACATTCCCACATTAAACCAAGACTAGTCATACCAAAGTTATCTTTGTGCCAATTTTTTTCAACTTATCATCAAACTTCCATTTTCAAAGCATTATTATTTTATCTCCATATTACACGTTTAATTCATGATCATAAAACATGCATTCAACATACATGACATATTGCCAACCATGCATGAAAGACAAACATAATCATATCTTCACATCATAAGCAATAAATCATAACATGACTAGCTAGACTTACAAGCGATAATCAATATGTGCCACATATCATGGCCATATACAATAGCTCGAAATAGGCTAATACATTTGGCCAAATCATAATAACACATGTCATAAAACTAGGTCCCTATACATGCCACTCACTTGATAATTCTAACATATTTAACAATATTCCAAAGGTATTGGCTTGATAGTGTGATGCTGCCTCCGACGATCTCCAACCCTAAATCGACCTAACAACACTAAAAGAAATGGAAAGGAGGGAGTAAGCCCATAAATTAGTATGTTAATTTGCTTGATGTAAAATATGTGATTGTGATGATATTATATTGACGATGAATGTTGAGTCATAAGTGTGTATTTATGAGAGTCAAATTAGAGGCTTTACAACTTCCCCTTACCAGTGTTCCTTTTGTGACAAAAAAAAATTACGAGAATTATGTTGAATAAGCTCACAAGTATGAGATTAAAGAGTTCAATGGTGGGATAATTAGTAATGCAAACAGAGTAGAGTGCAAAGTAACAAATGAACTCAGTTTTAAAAGAAATATCGAAATGTTTTAAAAGACCATACAAAATATGTAATGTTTTAGTTAAAGAAGAAATTGGTCTCAGCTATTCTACTCATTTGGGTATGAAGTTTAAAGATATGTTTGATGGGATTCCTTCTAAATTGGTTTTCGTTAGTGAGTGGGATAATACGGGGTCCTTGATGACAGAATTAGTCAGAGAAAGGATAAATGAGTTGTAAAGATGTCTGTGTGTAACGGTTAAAGTTGAATAAATTACAGTGACTTCTTCTGGGTGTTCTAAATATTCAATTGTCCCTAAGGGTTTATATGATCGTTCTCTTTTTGATGAAACTCTTATTGTGTGAGAATATTAGCTAACTATGATATTAGACGTAAGCATTATTGGACCCGTTGGTTTATGATCGGCATTTCTTTATTCTCTTCGAAATTCTATTATATTAAGTTGGAATAAGGATGATGGTAAAAATTGTGTGAGGCTATTCTTCCTTCCTGCCAAATGATGTTTGTCTTATGTGTATACTTGAAAGATATGATATTTCTATTACAATGGAATTCCAGAATAGATAAGTATTATTTTTCTTCTGGTTTTCTCTGAGAAAATATTTTTGAGTCTTCATTATTATTCTCTTATGAGTTATGTTCTCGGGTTTCTGTTGCGAGATCGTATTTAGGATTTTCTTATTGTCCTCATTGTGTGGATTATCTAACATGGCTCATCTTTAAAGTGCATTCTTTGATCTGTGATGATTATGTTTATTTGAAGGTATTTCTAGATTCGATAATAGGAATGTGGAAAATTCTAGTATCTGAATTTCTCTGATTTTCAGTGTAAAAAAAAATTGTCATCGGCAAAGGCATAAATGATGGAAACTCAAGCTTGAAATGTGTAGTGGTTTTCTTTTCTCCGGTAAGCTTGACTAAGGTTAGTGAGTTTAATCAGAATATCTCCATTTTCTTGAGCTAATATAGTTGTGAGATCTTTGATTTTCATGACAAGAGAATTATGAATGAGTGCATGTACTTGGGTTGTAGTGGTGGAAATCAACTCAGTTGTTTATATCAGCTTGAATTGATTTGTCGAGATGTGAATTGAGGTATATGTATTTAAATGATTCTCTGGTATGGTGATGAATTTTTGTACAATCGTGAGTATATAGATAGACGGATAGTTGGAATAAAGAAACTATGTTATCGAGAGCATGATACGGAACTATGTTTATTGGAATATTCTAACCGAATAATGTTATGAGTTAAAGTTGTTCTAGATAATTAGATTATCATGTTCGTGAAAGTTGAATGATCGATGTGAGTTAGAAAAGTTGGAAATAGTTGAAAGTAATATTAATTGAAGCTTTAGTGCTGAGTTTAGTTTGGATTAAGTAAAGAAGTTATGATTTTCAATAATGTACTTGTGAACTAATTGAAATATGTTTCATTAAGAGAATATAGAGAAAGCAGATATAATTACAGATGCTGAATGGAAAGAACTTTGCTTATTTTGTGAGAATGGTTACTCGATTGATCTTATCTGATGATGGAAAAAAAAATCCGCATGATTGTTTCAGTATATACATAGTTCCTATTTGATAGATCAACTGAGCTATGTGTTCTGAGTGAGTAATACAAAATTTTGACAACATGCTCTGGCAATGTGTGTTAAAATTCAAAGGCTATGGGAAAAAGATATGTGAGGCTGAAATCGATTTGTGACCTTGAGAAAATAGTGAAAGTGATTCATAAGATTTGGAAGCAACTTCTTCTGGTGAGATTTTCAGGGACGAAAATCCCTCAAGGGGAGAGAGTTGTAACAGCTCATTTTTAGGGTTAATCAAAATAGTGGTTTCGAGACCACAAATCTAATATCAAAAAATTTATTTCACTATTATTTTAATATTTATGAGTTATTTGTGATTTTAAAAAAAAGTTTTTTAATATTGTGATTTTTTTTCTGTTTTATAAGTGAATTATTAAGTTCAAGTGGTTTTAGAAAATGAGGCATTGGGACCTCATTTCTATAAACCGAGTCGTAAATATTTTTATAAATATTTATGGAGGGGCAATAAGATGGTATTATAGTTTCGTTGAAAAAAAATTTACCGTTTTAGTGGTTAATTCGGTAAAAAGGACTAAATCGCGTAAAATGTAAAAGTTGCATGCTATTATTAAAAGGGAGTTATTTGTCCTTGGCTTCTAAAGTGAGGGTCCTCAAATGGTAATTAACCCATTAAAGAGTTAGTGGATGGCAATGGTTTGGCAATATTGAAATTTTGGGTTGGCTTTAAGGTTAAATAAGTAAATAGTTAATAATGTTAAATAATAAAGAAATAAAATAAAACATGCATTTTATTTCTTTTGTTTCTTCAGCCGTATATGAGAATAAAGGAAAGTCATTGAAGCTTCTTTAAGTTCGGCACTTGCATGCCTTGGTGGAGATCAAGTTAAGCCTTGTACGAGTCTATATCGAGGGAAAAATAGAGTTTCGGACTAGTCGATCCATTTCAACATTTTGACGATCGAAGTAAGTTCGGATGTATTAAGCATTGTTAAATTTATGCTTTTAATGCTTGATATTATATAAATTGTCTATACATGATTATTTTTATGATTAACGACTTATCGGCTAAAATGACACTTAGTGTGCGGTTCGAAATAGCTTCGGCTAAAAGTGGCACTTGGTGTGCAATTTGAGATAGCTTTGGCTATATTTCTATAAATGGAACTTAGTGTGCAAAGTATCGAGGATGGCACTTAGTGTGCGAAACATCCATAATAGCACTTAGCGTGCGAGGTATCGAGTATGGTACATAGTGTGCAAGACATCGAAGATGCAACGGCATTATGTATATGTATGAAATGGTAAGGATCAGTACAGGTATGTATAGAAACTCAATTTAATATGAAATCCATGAATGGTAAGTCCATCAGCATTGTGAAATGATGTTTTGTTAATTTGACGAATAATGATATATATTTATAAATGTATGGATTTTTAATTGAAAGAAAGGAAGGTGTGGTAAATTTAGTTATTATCATTTTCTTACTAAAACAGTTTTGGACAGCATCAGCAGCAGTCCGACTTTGAAACTACACCAAAAATAGTAGAAAGTGTGACAGCCCTAAAGCGACCCTAGTAGGAAAGTGGTTTCGGGACCGCTAAACCGAGTCACCAAATTATTTGAATATGATATTTATTGTCTAAAATAAATGTGTGAAAATTTTAAGCTTCGATTTAGTAAATAATTGTCATGAATGTGACATTAAATGTAGATCACATAGGACTTAAAAGGGGGACTTGCATGTCAATTTTCCCCCCATCTAGTAGTGGCCGGCCATGACATTAGGGTGGACAAAGGGTGATGGGCAAAACATGTCATAGACATGTTGTGTTGGTGCATCATGGGAGGAAACAATAAAATAAAGTTAGTAATAAAGAAATGGGAAAAAAGAGAAAGAGAAAGAAAATGATGAAAACAAAAGAAAAAAAAATGTGTCCATCCTTTTTTCATTCTTCTTGACCGAAAATTCAAAAGAAAGAAGGGAGGAAATGTTGAAGAGATTCGGCCATGCTTGTAGCTAGGTGAAGGTAAGTTTGATGTTGTGCCATGAGATTCATGCATGTTTTTTTTTGTTAGCTTGAGTTCTAACTAGCCCATGGTTCAAATCTTTACTATGTCATGGAGATGATATTCGGCTAAGGTGGATTTGTGTTGATGTTATTTGCATGCTAAAAGTGAAGCTTGTAATGATGCATGTGATGGTGGATTGATGACTCTTGAATCTTCTTTTTAGCATCTTTGAGTGAGACATTAAGTTCCTTGTTCAACCATGACCAAAATTGAAATGGTATGGTGTTGTGATGCATTCGGCCATGGTAGGAAGTAGAAGAGAAATATGGTTGTTGTTCACGTTATTGGATGAGAAATGGTAGTAAGGTGAAGTGCAAATGTTAGTGTTTGATTTACTAGTGTATATGTGTGTATTAGCCAAGTTTTGAACTTGAAACAAAATGGTGTTTAGTCAATACAAGTGACGATACTTGTAGAATGTATTAAGTGTTGCAATCGGCCCCAACATAGACATGTATGTTCGGCCACATGAATGAGTACATAAGTTGATGTGTATGTTCGGCCATAGGTAGCCTATTGATGGCTTTAGCTTGACTTAGAAAATTCGGCTAAGGGAAATATTAGCTAGTATGTTGAATTCGATTCGTGATTTCGTACATATGTGACTCTAATGTCTAATGTATATATGGGCTAAGTACCTCGAGCTTCTCTTTTGATGTTCGAATGAATTGTATTAAATTGCTTGATGTGATTAAAAATGCGTATGACCATTGTGTATTTGAGCTAAAAGGTGGCCATATGACCTATCAAACTCCTTGTCATATTCGGCCATAAGCTAGCAAAATGAGACTTTAATAAGTTAAATTTGTTTGAATTAGCTCAAGAGCTTAGAGGACCACAGTTGGATAAGGGAAAGGAAAAAGTGATCGAATAGCTGTCGAAATCGCTCGACCACATCCGAGGTAAGTCTTTGAGTAATGAAGCTTAGATTATGATTCGATTAGATCATGTTTTAAATAAATCAAAATCATGCTCATGCATGTAGCTATTGAGCCGAAATGATAATGCTTGATAAGTGACTTGAGTTTGAATTCTAGTTATGAAATTGTAATAGAGATGTGTCATGATTTATTGAGATGTGCATAGATATTCGGTTGATAACCGGGCTAAGTCCCGAAGGCATTCGTGCGAGTTATTATACCGGGCTAAGTCCCGAAGGCATTTGTGCGAGTCACTATAACCGGGCTAATTCCCGAAGGCATTTGTGCGAGTCACTATAACCGGGCTAAGTCCCGAAGGCATTTGAGCTAGTGGCTATATCCGGCTAAACTCCAAAGGTACTCGTTTGGGACGAGTGATCTTGCTGTAATAATTTAAATTGACACGCTCGTAAAATCTCAACAATGAGATATGCTTCGTATGTGCATTGGAATAGTTGATTCCTTTTGAATATTATTCGCTCAGTCGATTAATGAGCTTCCGGTCTTTGATCAAGTTGATCCCTTATGTATGAATATAGGGGTTTGAATGTGAAGTAGGAATAATTTTGAGAATATGTGTATATGAAATTATCCGTTTAGTTATATGAATGCTATACTTTAGTCGTGCTTAATTTTATGGCTCAAAGCTTACTAAGCATTAAATGCTTACTCCGTTTCTTTGAATCTCTGTTTTATAGATTTTGGTTCGTCAGCTATCGGACTCGGGATTTTTGGAAGTCGAAGTCTCCCACACTATCAAAGCCCCCTTTTGGTACAATTTTGGTTGAACTTTGAAATGGCATGTATAGGACTACCCTTCTTGTTATTGGTCACATACCCCTTTGGTTTTGTATAAATTTGGATAGCCATGCGAAAATGGCTTATATACACTTTGGGCATGGTATTATAATCATTTGTATGTTGTTCATTAAGAGGTATGGAAATGTTTGGAAACGATTAGCCATTGGGATGGTTAATCATGATCATATTTTGTGCTATATATGTTAAAGGGCTAGTTGAACCATGGAAACTATGAAATAGGTAAAGCCTACCTTAAAGACAGATGCAGACAGCTGCAGTGACGTGGATTTGAAAAATCACTAAAAATAGTAGGAATGGAATTAAATAGTTAATAAATTATGTAAACGAACCCTGATGAGTCTATTTTCATAGGAAAGTAATGAAACAATCATATGAATAGTATGTTAAGATATATTCAAGTTTTCGTGAGACAGGTCCAGAACGGTTTCTGGAGTCCCTGCTCCGATTTTGGAAATTCATTATAAATTGACCAAAGATAATTAGAAGTCATGCAATATATGTACAGATTTCTTTTCGAGTCTAGTTTCTGTAGAAACAAACGAAATCAGTATTGAACCCATGTACAGGGAGATATTCAAGTCGTAATGCGCAAAGGTCAGTGTAGTCGATCCTGTAACATGGGAGACTTTAACTAATAAACTGTACTAATTGGCCTGACCAAAAATTCTAGAAAAAAATTTGTAGATGCATATATGAGTCTATTTTTAGGGAAAAATCACGAAACTGATTTTCGAGTTGTGGAACTCAAGATATGATTTTTAAGGTGACAGTGACACAGTTAGCCAGCTGTCTGGAAATTTTTAAAATGAACTGTGCAAGTAAGTGGATTAAGCCCGTTAACCCCTCGTGTCCGACTTCGGCGACGGTCTCGGGTATGGGGTGTTACAGTTTTATTGGTATCAAAGCTACGGTTTAGTCGATTCTAGGACTACCGTAATACGTTTGGGTCTAGCTATACATGCCATTTTATGATTATTTGATAGTGTGGTGATTTCTGACAATTGAAAATGTGTTTATTTATAGTAATGGATCCCGATCCCGACCGAGCGGTAGCTGATGATCTTTAGAGTGTAGTGCCTGCTCCCGCACAAGGGACAGCTCCGGCGAACTCTCAACCTATTGCTAGTAATCCGAATGATGAAGCTAGACAAGCTTTCTATAGCGTGATGAATGATTGGTTCAACCAATACATTCGAACTAATACGGCTGTTCCACAACCTCCATTCCCGACTAATGCCACCCCCGCACCTACAATACCTCCGGCAACTGACCACATAAGGTCAAATAAGCCCCCAGTTGACAGAATCCGAAAACACGGGGCTACTGAATTTAAGGCTACGGATAGCGATGATGCCGAGCAAGCTGAATTTTGGTTGGACAACACTATTCGGGTACTCGATGAGCTATCTTGCACACCCGATGAGTGCCTAAAGTGTACTATCTCCTTGCTACGTGATTCTGCCTACTATTGGTGGAATACGTTGACTTCTGTTGTGCCCAAAGAGCAAGTAACTTGGGAGTTCTTCCAAACCGAGTTTCGGAAGAAGTATATCAGTCAAAGATTCATTGACCAAAAACAGAAGGAATTTCTTGAACTCAAACAAGGTTCCATGTCGGTTACCGACTATGAACGAAAATTTGTGAGGCTTAGCCGGTACGCACGAGAATGCATTTCCTCAGAAGCCGTAATGTGTAAACGTTTCGAGGATGGACTAAATGACGATATAAAGCTGTATGTTGGCATCTTGGAAATCTGAGAATTTGTGGTACTTGTTGAGCGAGCTTGCAAAGCCGAGGAGCTCAGTATGGAGAAAAGAAAAGCTGATATGGGAGCAAAGGAGTTTCGTAAGAGGTCTTCGGGGAGGCCTTTTCAACAGCCATCGAAGAAATTCAGAGAGGATTTGGGGCGATCTAGAGACACTTCGGGTCTTCCTAGGCGAGACCGTGATCGACCCCCTGTGAGTGCACGAGTCACTTCGGTCGCCAGTGTTGGAAATGATCGTCGAGACAGAAGGAAATGTCGATATTGCTGTAAATGGCATTCGGGGAGTTGTAGATTCCATGACCGCTCCTGTTACAAGTGCAGATCAGTTGACCACTTCATTAAAGATTGCCCGAGGTTGTCTGAACAGAATGTAAATCAGAGTGGGAAACCGGGTGCTACCACTGCTTGAGGTAGACCATCTAGAAATACGGGCAATGCTAGTGGTGGTCAGAGAGGATCTAGAGATGCTACGACCAGATCTGAGGCTCGTGCTCCTGCTAGGGCTTATGCTATACGCGCACGCATGGATGCTTCCTCGCTAGATGTTATTACCGGTACTTTTACTCTCTTTGATACTAATGTGATTGCTTTGATTGACCCTGGTTCTACTCATTCTTATATATGTGAAACCTTAGCATCCAGTAAGACTCTACCCGTTGAGTCTACTGAGTTTGTGATTTGGGTGTCAAATCCTTTGGGTCGTTACGTGCTTGTCGACAAAGTGTGCAAGAAATGTCCCCTAGTAATCCGAGGTTCCTATTTTTCGGCCGATTTGATGCTTTTACCGTTTGACGAATTTGATGTTATCCTCGGTTTAGATTGGTTGACCGTGCACGACGCGGTTGTGAATTGCAAAAGCAAGACTATGGATTTGAGGTGTGCAAATAACGAGATAATCTGAGTTGAGTCTACGGACTTAAAGGGGTTGCCAGCTGTAATATCATCAATGTTGGCCCAGAAATATGTAAGAAAGGGGTGCAAAGCATACCTTGCGTATGTACTTGATGACAAAGAGTTAGAAAAGAAACTCGAATCTGTGCCGGTGATTTGTGAATACCCGGATGTTTTTCCCGAGGAATTACTGGGTTTACCACCTGTTCGGGAGGTAGAGTTTGGTATTGAGCTTGTACCTGGGGCTATGCCGATTTCGATAGCTCTGTATCGTATGGCACCAACCGAGTTAAAAGAGTTGAAAGCTCAGTTGCAAGAATTGACGGATAGAGGTTTCGCTCGACCAAGTTTCTCACCTTGGGGTGCACCAGTATTGTTTGTGAAAAAGAAGGACGGAACCATGAGGTTGTGTATTGACTATCGTCAGTTGAATAAAGTGACAATAAAGAATAAATATCCGTTACCGCGTATTGATGATTTGTTTGATCAACTAAAGGGAGCCTCAGTGTTTTCAAAGATAGATTTGAGATCGGGTTATTACCAGTTGCGAATTCGAGATTCGGATATACCCAAAACTGCTTTCAGAACGAGGTACGGTCATTACGAATTCTTAGTGATGCCGTTTGGGCTCACTAATGCCCCTGTGGTATTTATGGATTTGATGAATCGGATCTTTAGACCGTATTTGGATCGGTTTGTAGTTGTGTTTATCGATGATATTTTGGTCTATTCGAAAAATGAAACCGATCATGCTGAGCACTTGAGATTAGTATTGCAAATTTTACGGGATAAGCAGTTATATGCTAAGTTCAGTAAGTGTGAGTTCTGGTTAAGAGAGGTTAGCTTCTTGGGTCATGTGGTATCTGCATCGGGTATTCGAGTTGATCCGAGCAAAATTTCAGCCATACTTAACTGGAAACCTCCGAGAAATATTACTGAGGTTCGGAGCTTTTTGGGACTTGCCGGCTACTACCGACGGTTTGTAAAAGGTTTCTCGATGATAGCCACACCAATGACGAAGCTACTTCAAAAAGATGTTAAGTTCGAATGGACGGAAAAATGTCAGAAAAGTTTTGATCAACTGAAAACTTATTTGACCGAAGCTCCAATTCTAGTGCAGCCCGAATCAGGCAAAGAGTTTGTCATTTATAGTGATGCGTCCCTACTTGGGTTAGGTTACGTATTGATGCAAGAAGGTCGAGTTGTGGCCTATGCGTCGAGACAATTAAAGCCACATGAGAAAAATTATCCGACCCATGATCTCGAACTAGCTGCCATCGTATTCGCTTTGAAAATATGGCGACACTACTTATTTGGTGAGAAGTGCCGCGTATTTTCGGATCACAAAAGTCTCAAATATTTGATGACTCAAAGAGACTTAAATCTGCGACAAAGACGTTGGCTCGAGTTGTTAAAGGATTATGAGTTTGTCATTGACTATCACCCGGGAAAAGCTAATGTGGTTGCGGATGCCTTAAGTCGTAAATCACTGTTCGCTTTACGAGCGATGAATGTACACTTGTCTGTTCTACCCGACAATGTGTTAGTAGCTGAATTAAAAGCCAAACCATTATTGATTCCTCAAATTCGTGAGGCTCAGAAAGTCGATGATGAATTAGTTGCAAAACGGGCTGAATGTGTTCCGAATGTGGAATCAGAGTTTCAAGTTGATGATGACGATTGTTTGAGGTTCAGAAATCGTTTGTGTGTTCCAAGAAATTCAAAACTTATTTCGATGATTCTGAACGAAGCCTATTGTAGCCGAATGTCAATCCACCCGGGGAGTACGAAAATGTACAATGACCTAAGACGTCAGTTTTGGTGGTATAGTATGAAACGAGACATTTTTGACTTTGTTTCGAAGTGTTTAATATGTCAGCAAGTGAAGGCGGAACATCAAGTGCCTACGGGTTTACTCCAACCGATCATGATACCTGAATGGAAATGGGATCGAGTAACGATGGATTTTGTATCTGGGTTGCCAGTGTCGGCAAGTAAGAAAGATGCGATTTGGGTCGTTGTTGATAGATTGACTAAGTCGGCTCACTTTATCCCCGTACGCACGGATTTTTCAATGGATAAACTAGCTGAATTGTATGTTTCTCAGATTGTGAGATTACACGGGGTACCTATTTCTATCGTGTCGGATAGAGATCCGAGATTCACCTCACGATTTTGGAAGAAATTGCAAGAAGCTTTGGGTACCAAGTTGCATTTCAGCACCGCCTTTCACCCCCAAACCGATGGTCAATCCGAGCGGATAATTCAGATACTTGAGGATATGTTGAGATGTTGCATCCTCAAGTTCAGTGGTTCATGGGAACGGTATTTACCTTTGATTGAATTCGCTTACAACAACAGTTTTCAATCAAGTATTAAGATGGCACCTTACGAGGCTTTGTACGGTCGTAAATGCCGTACACCATTGTTTTGGACCGAGCTCGGTGAAAGTAAAATTTTCGGAGTTGATTTGATTAAAGATGCTGAACAGAAAGTAAAGGTAATCCGTGAAAGTCTGAAGGCAGCCACAGATCGTCAGAAATCGTATGCGGATTTGAAACGAAAAGACATTGAATATCAGGTGGGAGATAAAGTGTTTCTTAAAGTTTCACCTTGGAAAAAGATACTCAGATTTGGCCGTAAGGGCAAGTTGAGCCCGAGATTCATTGGGCCGTACGAAATCTCCGAACGAGTTGGTCCAGTTGCGTATAGATTGATTTTGCCCCCTGAACTTGAAAAGATTCACGACGTCTTTCATGTTTCGATGCTTCGACATTATAGATCCGATCCGTCACACGTGATTAATCCATCAGAAGTTGAAATTCAATCTGACTTGAGTTATGAAGAAGAACCGATTCGTATCCTAGCTCGTGAAGTGAAAGAGTTGCGAAACAAAAGGGTTCCGTTAGTAAAGGTGTTATGGCTCAAACACGGAGTCGAAGAAGCTACTTGGGAAACCGAGAATGCCATGAAAGAACGAAACCCAAACTTATTTACCGGTAAGATTTTCGGGGACGAAAATTTCTTAAGTGGGGGAGAGTTGTGACAGCCCTAAAGCGACCCTAGTAGGAAAGCGGTTTCGGGACCGCTAAACCGAGTCACCAAATTATTTGAATATGATATTTATTGTCTAAAATAAATTGTGAAAATTTTAAGCTTCGATTTAGTAAATTGCATGTGAATTTAGTCAATAGGACTTATGTGTGACACTTTTGAAATGTGATAGATCAAAACATAAGGACCTATTAGTGCATGTTGAAAAAGGGGGGACTTGCATGTCAATTTTTCCCCCCATCTAGTAGTGGCCGGCCATGACATTAGGGTGGACAAAGGGTGATGGGCAAAACATGTCATAGACATGTTGTATTGGTGCATCATGGGAGGAAACAATAAAATAAAGTCAGTAATAAAGAAATGGGAAAAAAAGAGAAAGAAAATGATGAAAACAAAAGAAAAAAAAATGTGTCCATCCTTTTTTCATTCTTCTTGACCGAAAATTCAAAAGAAAGAAGGGAGGAAATGCTGAAGAGATTCGGCCATGCTTGTAGCTAGGTGAAGGTAAGTTTGATGTTGTGCCATGAGATTCATGCATGTTTTTTTTTTGTTAGCTTGAGTTCTAACTAGCCCATGGTTCAAATCTTTACTATGTCAAGGAGATGATATTCGGCTAAGGTGGATTTGTGTTGATGTTATTTGCATGCTAAAAGTGAAGCTTGTAATGATGCATGTGATGGTGGATTGATGACTCTTGAATCTTCTTTTTAGCATCTTTGAGTGAGACATTAAGTTCCTTGTTCAACCATGACCAAAATTAAAATGGTATGGTGTTGTGATGCATTCGGCCATGGTAGGAAGTAGAAGAGAAATATGGTTGTTGTTCACGTTACTGGATGAGAAATGGTAGTAAGGTGAAGTGCAAATGTTCGTGTTTGATTTACTAGTGTATATGTGTGTATTAGCCAAGTTTTGAACTTGAAACAAAATGGTGTTTAGTCAATACAAGTGACGATACTTGTAGAATGTATTAAGTGTTGCAATCGGCCCCAACATAGACATGTATGTTCGGCCACATGAATGAGTACATAAGTTGATGTGTATGTTCGGCCATAGGTAGCCTATTGATGGCTTTAGCTTGACTTAGAAAATTCGGCTAAGGGGAAATATTAGCTAGTATGTTGAATTCGATTCGTGATTTCGTACATATGTGACTCTAATGTCTAATGTATATATGGGCTAAGTACCTTGAGCTTCTCTTTTGATGTTCGAATGAATTGTATTAAATTGCTTGATGTGATTAAAAATGCGTATGACCATTGTGTATTTGAGCTAAAAGGTGGCCATATGACCTATCAAACTCCTTGTCATATTCGGCCATAAGCTAGCAAAATGAGACTTTAATAAGTTAAATTTGTTTGAATTAGCTCAAGAGCTTAGAGGACCACAGTTGGATAAGGGAAAGGAAAAAGTGATCGAATAGCTGTCGAAATCGCTCGACCACATCCGAGGTAAGTCTTTGAGTAATGAAGCTTAGATTATGATTCGATTAGATCATGTTTTAAATAAATCAAAATCATGCTCATGCATGTAGCTATTGAGCCGAAATGATAATGCTTGATAAGTGACTTGAGTTTGAATTCTAGTTATGAAATTGTAATAGAGATGTGTCATGATTTATTGAGATGTGCATAGATATTCGGTTGATAACCGGGCTAAGTCCCAAAGGCATTCGTGCGAGTTATTATACCGGGCTAAGTCCCGAAGGCATTTATGCGAGTTATTATACCGGGCTAAGTCCCGAAGGCATTTGTGCGAGTCACTATAACCGGGCTAAGTCCCGAAGGCATTTGAGCTAGTGGCTATATCCGGCTAAACTCCGAAGGTACTCGTTTGGGACGAGTGATCTTGCTGTAATAATTTAAATTGACACGCTCGTAAAATCTCAACAATGAGATATGCTTCGTATGTGCATTGGAATAGTTGATTCCTTTTGAATATTATTCGCTCAGTCGATTAATGAGCTTCCGGTCTTTGATCAAGTTGATCCCTTATGTATGAATATAGGGGTTGGAATGTGAAGTAGGAATGATTTCAAGAATATGTGTATATGAAATTATCCGTTTAGTTATATGAATGCTATACTTTAGTCGTGCTTAATTTTATGGCTCAAAGCTTACTAAGCATTAAATGCTTACTCCGTTTCTTTGAATCTCTGTTTTATAGATTTTGGTTCGTCAGCTATCGGACTCGGGATTTTTGGAAGTCGAAGTCTCCCACACTATCAAAGCCCCCTTTTGGTACAATTTTGGTTGAACTTTGAAATGGCATGTATAGGACTACCCTTCTTGTTATTGGTCACATACCCCTTTGGTTTTGTATAAATTTGGATAGCCATGCAAAAATGGCTTATATACACTTTGGGCATGGTATTATAATCATTTGTATGTTGTTCATTAAGAGGTATGGAAACGTTTGGAAACGATTATCCATTGGGATGGTTAATCATGATCATATTTTGTGCTATATATGTTAAAGGGCTAGTTGAATCATGGAAACTATGAAATAGGTAAAGCCTACCTTAAAGACAGATGCTGACAGCTGCAGTTATGTGGATTTGAAAACTCACTAAAAATAGTAGGAATGGAATTAAATAGTTAATAAATTATGTAAAGGAACCCTGATGAGTCTATTTTCATAGGAAAGTAACGAAACGATCATATGAATAGTATGTTAAGAGATATTTAAGTTTTTGTGAGACAGGGCCAGAACGGTTTCTGGAGTCCCTGTTCTGACTTTGGAAATTCATTATAAATTCACCAGAGATAATTAGAAGTCATTCCATATATGTACAGATTTATTTTCGAGTCTAGTTTCTGTAGAAACAAACAGAATCAGTATTGAAGCTCTGTACAGGGAGATATCCAAGTCGTAATGCACAAAGGTCAGTGTAGTTGATCCCTGTAACATGGGAGACTTTAACTAATAAACTGTACTAATTGGCCTGACCAAAAATTCTATAAAAAAATTTGTAGATGCATATATGAGTCTAGTTTTGGGGAAAAATCACGAAACTGATTTTCGAGTTGTGGAACTCAAGATATGATTTTTGAGGTGACAGTGACACAGTTAGCCAGCTGTCTGGAAATTTTTAAAATGAACTGTACAAGTAAGTGGATTAAGCCCGTTAACCCCTCGTGTCCGACTCCGGCGATGGTCTCGGGTACGGGGTGTTACAGAAAGTGATTTAGAGATAAATAAAATATTTAATTGAATCTTATTGAGTATAGTTTCTTATAAAACAAACGGTGTAAGCAAAAGAATTTTATATTATGAGATATTTGAAGTTGTGTGAGATAGAGTCAAAACGATTTCAAAATCCCCTGCTCTGAATTGAGAAAATCATTAAAAATTGTACAAAAATATTTATGGACTATAGTTTATATTCCTATAATTATTAATGAGTCTATTTGCAATAGAAATAGACGAGAACATCATCCGAGTCTCGTACTATGAGATAATTATTTATTAGTAAAGAAAGGTCGAAGCTGTCAGGCAACGAAACAGGGGTGATTTTAAAGAATAAACTGTACTTATTGGTGAAACAAAAATTTGTGAAAATTTTATGGTAAAAATATTTCTCAGTCTAGTTTCAAAGAAAATTAGTGGAACTTAATTTAGAGTTCTGTAGCTCCAGATATAAATAAATTAGTGACTGTGACTCGAGAAAACAACTTGACCTGAACATAAGTAAAAATGTAAATATGGTTGTTTTACCTTGAGAAGCAAGTTAATAAATTGCTTATTATTTTCATATGAACTTACTAAGCTTTATAGCTTACTCCCCTTCCTTCTCATATCTTATAGGTTTATTTAGCTAGCTCGGGTTGGAGATCGCTGAAGATTCAATCATAGTATCAAGCTACCATTTTGGGTATATGTATTCAAATACTTAAGTCTATGGCATGTATAGGGGATTTATCTTTTGTAATTATGTCATTACTAATGTGGCAAAATGTGTTGGCCTAAAATGGTTATAGTTCAATTTGTGTATAGCCATGAATGGTGGCTTATGTTGATTGTATGATTATGCATGTGCCTATATCATGGAGATGAGGCTTGTGATCGTGTGTATGTAATGAGTTATATTGTTGGTGGTGCATGCTTGAGAGTTTAATTGAGATGAGATGATGTGTTGATAACTAAGGCTTAAATGTGTGATATGGGAGTAATCTTATAAACTTTGATGCATGAGAATTAGTAAATTTGAGCTTGACTAAGCATGATGTTTTAAGTATGTAAAGTATGTTATGAGGTTACCATGATCTTGTATGTAAAGTATGTAAAGTATGTTTTAAGTATGTTTTAAGTATGTAAAGTATGTTTTAAGTATGTAAAGTATGAGGTTACCATGATGTTTTAAGTTTGTGGATGATTGAATGTTCAAATGTTCCATGTTAATGGTCAATAAAAGTAAGCATGTGAGTTTGTTATTGAGGGTGGCAATTGGCATGGAAAATAGCCTAAAAATTGTCCTCACGGGTAAACACAGTGGCATGTGTCTAGGCCGTGTGTGACACACGGCCTGTCCTCATGGGCGTATAGTTTGGCCGTGTGTCCCCTGTATCATGTACTTTAGTTTCGAATTGGCCACACGGGCTGTAAGACGGCCATGTGTCTCAGCTGTGTGAGGGACACAGCCTGGAGGCACAGACGTGTGCCTTGGCCATGTGTCCTTATTTTTGTGATGACGTTAGAAACAAAGAGTTACACGAGCTAAGGACACGGGCGTGTCCCGAGCCACACGGGCGTGTGACCCTGTTCCATGATGAAAGTTTCTAAGTTTTCCAAAAGTTTCTAAAGTTCTCTGTTTTGTCCCAAACCACCCCCAATGTATGTTTTGGGCCTCATAGGCCCGTATAAGGGATGTTATGCATGTGTATGAAAAGTTTTAATTTGGATGAAATTTTATGGCTTGGTTTTGTATGAATGTTTTGATGTATGTCCGGTAATGCCTCGAACCCTGTTTCGACGTCAGATACGGGTAAGGGGTGTTATAGGTACATTGCATGGACGGAAATATGTGAGCTGATGGTTCAACTCTTCAAAGCACCTCTTCGTGGACTTGAATGGCCAAAGATCAGCTGCTGGTTCTTCTTCCCAAAGTGGCCAGCTAGCTCCCCAAAGCTATCTTGAAAGCTTTCACACCTGCTGCACATTCTGTTCACATTGCAAAACTGCCTAGATTTTTATTTTCACACACACAAGTCTATTTGCATTTGGTTTCAAACTTGGGTTACAATTGCAAAACTCAAGCTACCCATTTAAAGCCTCTAAAATATTCAACTGATCAAGGAGCTTCAATTAAAGCCATTCCAGCACCTAGGCCGAATTTACCAAGTCATTTTAGCACCCACTTGACTTCATTAATTTCCAATTGAATGATCACCTTCTAGATGTTGTCTATTGATGTTTTTCAAGATAGGAAGGTTCTAGGGATGTCCAATAAGCTTCAAGGAAATTTTCGGCCTTACTTAACCATCTATTCAGCTCACTCTTTTAGGTATACGGCTGCCCTTTGTAAACACTATAAATACTTAGCTGATTTCATGTAAAAAGGACTTTTAACATTTTGATTAATGAAACATTATTTTTGTGAGTTTTACTTCCTCTCATATCTCGTACAAGTTTTGAAAACTTATCTAGTTGTGCTAATGGCATCTACTGAGCTTGTTTTAGAACTTATCACCGTATTGGTGTGGTGTTCTCCTATCCAGCTATTCCATCCATCACCTTAAACAATATAGGAACCGGGGTGAGTCTCCTTAGTGTTGAATCACTCCTGCAGTTTAAGTTCATTTTTCCATCTCCATATTCTTTCTTTATTTCCTTGTTATCCCAAAACGAGCCGTTCGCATATCACCTACCTTTGTTTCTCCCTAGCTGAACCTACCTTCGTAAAGTTAGCCCATTTTTTAACTCCATTTTGTTACCTTCAAGCCTACTAAGCCAATTCCAACAACTTGTCCATTCTTGAGAGCGACTCTTATCGAAGACGATTAGGCAACCTTTGTGAACTCAACTTCTTCAACCGAGCTGAATCATGTCAGTCAAGGATCATTATCACACTATCGAACCTTATTTTGGTACCTTTTTACATTGTGAATATTAGAATATGGCATGTATAGGCTAGAAGTATTTGGATATGTTTTGTAATGTATATATCATGCCATGTGATATGGCTAGTTTGTGGTTGAACTTATGGTTTGATTTTGATATATGATATGTGATGCAAATTATGCTTATGTGATGTATTTATGAGTGACCAAATAAAATGGTCAATTTTGTTAAGTTTTGGAATGTGCATTTTTGAGAAATTGGTAAGTTTATAGCATGTGATTGAATGAAGTAAAATGAGGTTATGAAACAAAAGTTTAGATATGATTTTGTCTTATGTTTTGGCATAATTTGATATGACTATTAAGCATGAAATTGGTTGATAATGTTATGGCATGATTGGTGTAAGTTTTGGCATTGAAATTGGTTGAAATTATAGTACAAATATGCTTGGTTGATGCTTGTAGGTTTAAACCAAATTGGGTGGCTAATTGGCTTTTCAAATTGCCTATTCTTTTTTGCATGGGCAGAGACACAGGCATGTGGCTAGCCATGTGACCCAAGTTAGTTTCGACCATGGCCAAGGCACACGGGCATGCTTTGTGGTTGTGCGATTAAGTCAGTATCAATGCCCTGTTTTGACAAGGCCTAGACACGCAGGCGTGTCTAAAGCCGTGTAAGGCACACGACCTGTTACCATGGACGTGTAACCTATGCAACTTTGAAAAATTTTTATGAGCTCAGTTTAGTCCCGATCCCTTTTTAATGCATGCTTAAGGTCTCAATGATCTATATAAGGGACACTACTGTGATGAATGACTACAATTTCTGAATTAAGTTAATGAATTATTCGAAAAATATTTTGATTGGCCGGTAACGACTAAAACCCTAGTCCAGCGACGGATACGGGTTAAGGGTGTTACAACTTATCTTCTAACCTCACAATCCATAATGGTTTGGGGTAAAGGTGTTTACAGATGGACAATACCAATTTTGGTTTAATTCCCACCTTGATGGCTTCCTGGGTTTGTCAGACCTAGGGTTTGTTTCACATTCTTCTTTTGCCAAACAGTTGGTCTGTTGAGTAACCCTACAAAATAGTTAATAGATCATACCTCCACTCGCTAATACCCTATAGGAGGATTAGTTCATCATGTATTTCATAAACAATATGGAGTTGATGTAAAGAGAAAACATGATAAATGGATTAAAGTGTTAGAGTTTAAGAAAACACCTGATTTGTATTAAAGATGAAAAACAAATCCACAGAGTTTGATGATCTCCTCAAATTAGATCTCTTAACAAAGAAGAACTGAAAATAAATTCTATAAACCTAAGCAAGAAAGAAAACTAAACTAAGTTTAAGAGGGAGAATCTAGGATAAGCGAATGATATATATAACATGTGCCAAAGGAGCCTATTTATAGATTCTAAGTGGCCGTTGACCTTAACCCTAGGTTAGTTGACATTCTTGAGCTTTTAGTTTGATTGTGGAGACAAAAATGCCCCCATCTCATATTTAATTTTCATTCCAGAGTCGATATCATGACACACCAGGACCTGTGTCGTGACATGGGAGTTAGTATGGTCCTCTTGAGCTATCTTCAGGGGGTATGTCGCGACACCCTCAGGTTATGTTGTGACATTTAAGGCAGTCTTGAGATTTTTCCATTCTTCTCCTTATGTTGCGACATCAATCATCTCATACTGTGACATAACAACGAATGTCAATTTAGTATACCTTCTAAAAGTCTCTTGCACACTCACAAAGTGCATTATCTCACCTTTAGGCCATTCGACCCTTAAGGTCAATAAAAGACTCAATTTGCACATTTTATTAACTTATTAAAAACTTAAGGAAACATAATTCAAACCTATTGAAAATGCTTGTTTTTTTGCTCCTAAAGTGAGATAATTAATTTAATCTGCTACACCAAATTACAGCAGATCAAACACCCCCGCACTTAATTCATTGCTAGTCCTCAAGCAACATAAACATAAGAATGAAATAAAAGTGATGACCATTGAGCAAATATGATACAAGTATTGACTTTGGAGTACATAACTTAGGCATTTCACATTCACTAATAACTTTAACATGATGAATAATTGATTTACCACTTTTGAGTTCAAATATCTAAGTTTGGTATGTTACAAAGTATACAAGTATTAAGGGTCCCAACTATAGGGATCCATAAATAAATCATACAAGTAATTTGATTATCCAAACAAAATACAAATAATCATTTATGTGTATGTTCATTATGATGTACATTTATGTATAAGGATATTTAGGTCACATAAGACTTTTCAGCTTGTAACGTTCTTTATGAATTATTATTTAACTAAATAATAAATTTCAAAAATGAAATTAAATTAATTGGTCATTATGAATCTGTTTAAAATAGAAATTAAATATTTTTTTCTCAAAGATTTTCTTACAATAAAGTTGTGATGATTTTAACGGAATTAAAATTGGATTGAGAAAATTAATTAATTAAAAAAATAATTAATTAAAATTAATTTAATAAATAATGTCTATTTCGATAAATAGAAAAAACATGTATTAGATTAGATTAAATTATAAAGTGACGAGTTAAAAGTCCAAGAAGCTCATATAATTGGACCTAATATAGGAGAGACCTAAATCCCCACCATAATACATATGAAGGGAAACACACCCAATTAGCCGCCCTTTTCTCCTTGTTCAACTAGGGGATTGGTTTTTTCCTATTAAATACGCATTAAATGCATTTTACTAATTCAACTAGGGTTTCACTTCTTCTCCCTATAAATAAATGGCTCTACTAGGATTTAAAATATAATAAGTTTCACACAACTTTTGAGATATTATTATTCTGTCCCAAAATAGTGAGAATTTATTTCTAAGTATAAATTCTATTTTTCGGGAATAACAATTCTATTGGTTTTTATAAGAGAGATAGATTTACTTTCCTACTGAAAGTAAGAACATTATTTTTGGTTTTGTGTTTGATTCATAATTGTTTGAGCCTACACTAAAAGCAATTTGTGGTATAAGAATAGCAAAGAAGATTGTTCGATTGAAAGTCGAGAACGTCTAGGCTCTGTCTCGCTCACAGCACAAGTATTATTTTAAGAAAAAAGTTTATTACTATAAATATCACTAATTGGCTGGGTTCTCAAAATTTTATTTTTCACAGTGTTAGAAAATCATTTTCGAACCAAATTTTTTTTCCAACACTCTCATTGAGTCTAACTCATCCTTCATCCCTCAATTACCTCGAGTACTTCCTTCACACCACCCATGGATTCCTTGAGATTGATCACCTAACCTTCCAAACCTGACAGCAAATGTAACGCCCCAAAAATTGGGCCTAGAAGAGTTGGGCTTTGAGTCTGGGATTCGGATAGAAGAAAACCTGAATATTGAGAAGTTTTAAATATTACTAGTGTTTAAAAATATATATATTGATAAAATATTTATGTTATTACTAATATTTTAATTTTTATGAAAATTATTATCATTATAATTATTAGATACAAATATATTTATAAAATTATTGTTGTTAATTTAGTGTTTAAATTAACATATTATTAGAAAATTTTACTGTATCTATTTTTATTGAGTTATGGAAATTATAATTATTATTAGGAAAATATATATATTATCGTATTTGAAATTTTCATTATTATGGTTATTATTATTATTTTAGTTTTTAAATAAATTACAATGTATTTAAAGTGTGGGAAAAATTTGGACCAAGACTTTAGCAAAAATTATTATTTTTGCTCCTTTAGGGGATCTGGGCATTAAGGTTTATTAAAAGTTTGTTCTAAAACTGAACACAAGGAGGAATCCGGCCTAGTGGTTAGGCGTGTTAAGCAGTAGGAAGGGAGCAGGGGTTCGATTCCCTGCGTGCGCAAATGTGTGTTTTTATTTTAGAAAAACCAAGGGCTGTCACAGGTAGGCCTTATTATCTGTTCAGGCTAATTCATGTCAGAAGCAAGCATCTGGCCTAGTAGCTAAGCACGCTAGGAGGCTGTGGGAAGTGCGTGGGTTCAAAACACGGTGCGCGCAAATTGGATTTTTTTTAGTATGCAGGTTGCGGTTGGAATAGGAGTTAAAGCATGTTGTGAATGATGTTTGACACAAGGAGAGCCTGTAGCGCAGTGGCAAGCAACGTATGTGTGTGTTTAAGAGGTCGCAGGTTCGAGATGTACAGCAGGCAAAAATTTCCTTTTTGTTTCGCAAGTAACCGGAGCTTCAGCAGGTAAGGTTTTTAATTATTTGTGACCGTATATGAGTAAAGAGAGAAGCATGGTGCAGTGGCCAGCAGCACGGGCGAAGGCACAAGGGCAGACGGAGGTTAAGGTTCGAGCCTCACTCCCGCACGGATGGCTTGGACTTTTGCTGCTCACGTGGGGGAGAGTCAGAGTTTGACCGAAACTCTGGTTGGATAAATTTCAAATGCCTAATTGATGGAGCAAAGCAAGGAAATTTGAAATTAGAAAGAATTTTTATTAAGCATTAAGTACCGTATTTTATTCTTTTAATTTTGGCTTTTATGAATTATTACCTTTTTGTTCATCTTTCCTTCATCGATAATAACCGAACATATCTTCTTTTACTCTTCCTTTCTTTCTTTTCTTTTATCTCATCTCTTCCTTTTTTAATTTCCTTCAAAGCCGAATCTGTACTGTCATCTCCTCTTTTCTATTTTTCTATTTTCTCTTTTTCATTATACTAAAATCTGAAACATCCATACTTTAGTGATTCGAGAATTAATTTTTAGATCTATTTCCTACTTGCGATTAAGATAGATTCACAGTGGATCTAAGATTTGAAAAGTGTTGGAAACGCTTCTAACAAGAACATCTTTGGTGGTAAGCATTCAGATCTTTTTTTTTATTTAGTAATTCGAGGATAGGCTGAAAACCCCTAAATACTTTGGGAGACTATCGATTTTTGCCAAGATTAAAATTAAGTATTTTTCATTCAGTTTTTTTTATATATGTGCGCATCGAAGGCTAGCGATCAAGATCTATTTGGAGGCTAGTAAGATCAACAAGATTAATCGTGGGGGAGATCTCGTTAGCGAATCGTCTTAAAACAGGTGTGTAAACGACACCCACTCATAGACTAGATCGGTAAAAGCCGAAAAGCCGGCATTTAGGAACTTGCGAGCGTGCGAGCGCTTGTGAGGTGGTTTGGTTGTTAATTTTGATAATCGCAAGCAGTATGATTGCAGAGTGCGTAATTTCGTGCACTTCGGTATATTTGGGCTTAATGGGCCAAAAATAGGTTAGTGGGCCAACGGGCCCGATTCGGTAAAAATGCTCGGTAAGTGCTTATGTTAATGTGTTAATGGTTAGAATATGTATGTAAACTCTAGAATAGTAAATTTTATTAAACTACCCCTAAGTATGAAAATTACCGTTTTACCCCTAGGTGCTAAATGACCGTTATACCCCTAGGGTTAATTTTGACTGAAATACATGATATTCTGATTCTGTTTGTTATATGCCATGACATGTATATCTGTTGCATGGGGTTGGGTTTTGTTATGGAGGAAGAACCCGTTCTAGTGGTGTGCCACATATTCCGATATAAGCAGCTTCGCTGCGGATTATAGTTAGTGTCGCAACCGGTGCGAACACTGTAAGTGTAGGGATGGCGTGGGTGATTTATTCCCCACAGGAAGTGTAGGGATGGACGGGATTCAGAGTGGCCACGAAGATTAAGTTTCTGTTTTCTTTAAAATAAGTTTAGCATTTATTATTTTGATTATTTTCTGGTTTAAGTTGTAATAAGGCCGCTCTTTTTATTATGTTTAATATTTTGGGTTATTAAATTGGTTAGCTCTAGGGCGCGTTTTATAAAAGTTACTTATTTTCAAAATATCACGAGTACCGAGCAAAGCTTCCGCAACGTAAATGTTTTCAAAGGAAATAAATATTTTAAATAGACTTAAACTTAATTTGTTGTTCGTGGACAAGCAATATGCTTTAAGTGTGGCAATGGATGTGTGCATGTCTAGGATTGGATCCATGAAGAGCTTGGTACTTAAGCAGTCCAATAGACTCACCACCTCTTTTCTGGCTTCCTACCTGGTGCACAGCTTCCATTCACTTTAAACCATAACAAAGAAGGTTTGATTTCTCGATACTTAACTGTTTTTAAAATAACATGTTTTTGCCACTACAAAGGTTTATAAGTTTTCAAAGTTTCCCATAAGATTTTACAAGGTTGTTAACAATGTTTTGATTATTACAATGAATTACGTTTTGGAAAAAAATAAGGCTAAAGTTTTATACAAGTTTAAACGGTAAAAGTTTCTAAACATCAAGAAGGGTTTTCAAAGAAAACATGGTTTTCAAAAAACACTTCAATGTGACACGGCGGATTCGGTCGTAACGTCTAGGCCGGGTTTGAGGTGTTACAGTAAATCCATCAATCTACTATTTTTTTGGACCTCCCATGGGTATCAATTGAGACATTTTGCTCGTTTCCATATTTCGTCATCTCAATCAACGCCTTCGAACCCTAGCTCAGATACCAAGTATCACAAGGTTAGAATTTTAGTTTGGCAAAATGCACAACCGTAGGTAATTTCTTGGGTTCAAATCCACATAAGTCATGTAACACCTCACACCCGTACCCTACACCGGGATGGAATACGAGGCATTACCTACCTTGAACACGTGCATTCCTACGTTCTAAATCAGCAATGTAACAGCCAAAATTTTGACCTTATTCGGAACGGTGGTTTCAGGACCACAAATCAGTGTCAAAAAAATATTTTAATGTTATTTTCTGTGTTTATTTTGTGTGAATTTGCATGTGTGAAATTTTCGTGAATTAATTTTGTTGTTTGAGTGCTCAATTAAATAAAAGGGCTAAATCGCGTAAAATGAAAATTTGAAGGTTAAATGTGAAAGTGCCTAATTGTTGTTGTCTTTATAATATGAAGCATTTATAATGCAATTAAACCATAATTATATGTAGTGGAAGGTTGTAACCTTATGATATAATGGTTTCATAATTATAATAAAGGTTAAACATGTAAGTTAAATAATATGTTAATATATGTTATAATATAGAATAAAATACAAAAGCCATGCATCATTTTTCTTTAAGTGCCGAAACATCAAATAAAAAGAAAGAAAAATAGTTTGAGACATTCGGCAATTTGAAAGCTAAATCAAGGTATGTTTTATTTTCGGTTTTTGATAATTTTTACGTTTTTGAGATCGTTGCTTCAAATACTACCCGACCCATGCTTAAATTTCTGATTTTGATGAATATTTTGAGTTATGCCATTGATGAATAATTGTGTTTTGTGATGTTTGATGATGAATTATTGAAGATATGTTTTGGGTTACTATGTTTTGCATTGGAAATTTTGATGAATTTGAGTAATTAGGGCTAAATTGAAAAATAATAAATTGAGGGACTAAAATGTGAAATAAATGAATTGTGTGGGCTTCTATGGGACGTAACGCCCAAATTTTCAGGTTTTCTGTGTTTCTGTGATTTTTAAAATTTCTGTGTGTTCTGGTTGGTTAAAATATATTTTTTAGTAGGTTAGTGGGCCTTTGGAAGGCCCAAACTTAAGTTAAATCCGTGGTAGTCTTCGGAATTTTAATTTTATGAACAGGTGATGCAATTGGCGTTTGGGCTTTTAAGAGTAAAAGGGTAAAAGATGATAGAAAAAGGAGTGTGGTGTAGTGGCAAGGTGGCTCCACTTAGGGACGAGGAAGTGACGCCATAGAGGAAGCAAGGGGTCTAAGGTTCAAGTCTTGGCTCTTGCAATATATTTTGGTTTTTCTTTTCAATAAATTTGGAAGCAAGTAGGTGCGCTTTAAAGTTTAATGTGTTGGATTTATGACACAAATGAGTTGATGGCCTAGTGGTGGTGGCGTGAGTTGGCATGTGAGAGGACTTTGGTTCGAATCCCTTGGCACGCAAAGGTTGATTATTTTGCTATGTTGAGATGGCAAGAGTTGGTGTTGGTTTTAAACTCTGGTGATGGAGGGATCCCACATCGGGAAGCTAACATAAGAGTAGACGGAGAGCTGGCTGTAAATAGAGCAAACCATGAGGAGAGTAGGCATACCCTTCTTGGCTGATCCCTTTCGCTTTGTGGCGTGCTCATTTCGGTTGGGTGTCAGCTAAGAGTGTTTGGAGCGTGGATTAATTGCAGTCTCCTAATAGGTGTGTATTTCTCATTACTCTAGTAGTAGGACGGCTATTTCGGGCCGCGATGGGCTGAAATGGGCCATGTGGTCCTAATGGGTCCGTAGGTCCAAGTGGATAAGTTGTAGAATTACTAAAATACCCCTGTAGGGTAGGACTTCTGATTTACCACTGGAGGGTAAAATGACTATTTTGCCCCTCGTGCGTAAATGACTAACTTGTGTGATGGTTGGATTAGTTGATGTGGATTTATGTTAGTTATCGTTAATTCGTAAGTCTAATTTGTTAGTGATTGATTGTAGGATTATCGCGTGGGAGATATCGTCATCAATCGTCATCAACCAGGTGTGTAAACGATACCCTCCCTTAGACTGAATCAATAAAAGCCGAAATACCGAAAAGTTGTTATTTTGTGAACTCGCGAGCGTGCGACCGCTCGTGAGACAGTTGTTAATGAATATAGTGCATTTGGATGATTAGAGTGCAAAGTGTGCATTTTCGTGTACAACGGTATTTTTGGGCTTAATAGGCCGAAAGCGGGCCAATGGGCCAACGGGCCCACTTTGGTAAAAAAATGGGGTAAGTACTTCTGATTACTTGGTAAACGTTAGAATAAGCATGAAACCTTAGAAATAGGTAATAATTACTGAAATACCCTTATGTATGCAAAATTACGATTTTACCCCTAGGGTTATTTTTTTCTGAAAAGCATGATGTTCTGTTTATGTATACGTATGCCATGACATATTATTTCTGTTGCATGGGACGTGGGTTTATATTGATAGAGGAAGCATTTTGGTAGCCTCGCTACAATCTGGTGGCCTCGCCACATATATATATGTTTTGGCAGCCTAGCCACAATATCTGTATCTGGTGACTTTGTCACAATATCTGGCAGCCTCACTACAATTTCTGTGGTGTGTAGCGGTTGGGTGGGTCGAGTAGTCTCCCCACATGGTGTAAGGCTGGTACGGGGGTGTTATGGATGGCTCTGGGTTGGGATTTCTGCTTTCATGATATATTTGTTTTGTATCTGCTATGGACCTATGGGTTTCATTCTGATTTCTGTACTGGGCCAAGGCTTAGATAAGTCTGACTCTGAGGTTTGATCTGTTTTGGGCTATTGTTGGGTTATGTTACACACTGAATTTACTGAACTCACCCTTTACTTTCATCTCTGCAGGAAATCCCCAACCATAGTGGGCTTGGAGCTGTGAGGGATTTGAAGTGGCCACATCATCTATAAAATCGGTTTTTCTAAGTTATTTTATTTTTATTATTTTTATATTCTAATTTAATTTTGGGTTTTAAGTTGTAATAAGGTCGCTATTTAAATTTCTTTTTCCGTTATGGTTTTATTTTTTGATAATATTTATACTATGACGAAACTGCTAGTGTTAGGCTGAGCGGGCTTTCAAAATTAATGAACGTTTTCAAGACTTAACAAGACAACAAATAGATAGCCTAAAGATTGATAAACCGGCTTTTCATTCAACCGCTGTTTTTACAAAGACCACCCTAATCACTTAAATCAACGAATGCATACTAAGTCGTAAGTTTATGTGACACGTCAGATCTGGCCATAACATTTGGGCCAGGTTTGGGGTATTACATTTAGTGGTATCAGAGCCAAGTTACAATAACTCGGTTGTGGAACGGGTCTAAAAACGGGAGTTTGTAAAGAAACACTGAATAAAGGTTTTCGAAAATCATTTTTTTTGGAACTTGATTATAAATTGTTTTCGAGAATGTTTCCAATATTTTCTCTTTACAAATAGATGATTTTAAGGTTTAAAATTGGTTTTCTAAAATTAGGTTTTTTTAGAAGGTGGCACACCGAATCTCTGGCCCAAGTCTATAAGTTTTCTAAGCCTTTCTAATTGTTTTTGAAATATCTGTTATATGCTTGTACAAAACCTTATCATGGTACTTTAGTTAGGGTAACACTGGAACTATAGGAACTCTAATAAGTAGACTGAGACTATAGCTAGGCTACCGCAAAAGGAAGTAAACTCAAACTCTGAATTACTGTTATTCATAAGACATCTATAATAAACACTGAAATATTAAACTGATTCACAAAATTCTTAATCAGATAATACGAAATGAGTACACGAGCAGCTCGTGAAAGAGGCCGTGGACGTGGCCAAGGAAATGCTCAGGCTGAATCTTCGTCTTCAGGACATGTGCCGGCAGCAGATGCACTGGTACCACCGGCAACAGAGGTAGAGTCTCATAATTGAGGTACCGGGGACGATGCTCTATCCCAGGCAATGCTCCGAGTTTTGGAAAGGGTTGCTGGGGTAAGTACGGGAAACGAAATTCTGGGATCTATTTCTGAGTGGCTCCGTGCCAATGGAGCAGAGATATTTAGGGGCGTATCTGGTATAGCTCCGAATGTGGCTGAGTATTGATTAGAAGCCACAGAGTGGATTATGGATGATCTGGACTGCTCTGTGGAGCAGAAGCTGAAGGGAGCCATATCGTTACTCAGGGATTAGGCTTATCAGTGGTGGCTCATAGTGAGAGATGGAACTCCTGCTGACAGTGTGACTTGGGAGCTGTTTGAGACAGCCTTCAAAAGAAAGTATGTTGGGGCTAGTTACGTGGACGCTCATCGGAAAGAATTTCTGAACCTAGTCTAAGGGAGTAAGTCAGTGGCTGAGTATGAGTCTGAGTTTCTGAGACTGAGCCGATATGCTTCTGGGATTGTCATTATAGAGTATGAGCGTAGCGTACGCTTCAAGGATGGTCTGAGAGATGAACTTAGGGTGTTGATTGCTCTGCAGAGGGAGCGTAACTTCACTGCTTTAGTGGGGAAAGCTAAGATAGCTGAGGAAGTGAAGCATATAGAAAGACAGAATTGTGAGAAAGATCGGAACCGTTTTAGGAGATATTCAGGACTTTCAGGTGGTATGAACAAGAATGTTAAAAGAGCAAGGGTAATGAAGCCAGTTCGAGCAGTACCGATGAATGCTGTTAGACCGCAGGGTTGTAAGAATTGTGGGAAGATGCATATGGGTGAGTGTCGAAAATGTTCTGGTGTTTGTTTCCGATGCGGATCTATAAAGCATTGGGTTAAGGATTGTCCCCAGGAACCAGATCAGGTTCAAGTTTTAGAGCAGAGGGTCGCTCAACTAGTGAGGGGTGGACCACAGTTTTCGAGAAGACGTGGGCAAGGCAGAGGTGGTAATGGAAACGGTAGACGAAGAGGAGCGCCTGGCCGGGGTGCTAGATTTGCTGAGGCTCATCAGCCAGCGTTGGTGTATGTAGCTCGTCTCCGAGAGGAGGGTGATGCACCTGACGTCATAACTGGTACGTTTCTGACTTCCAGTATGCTATACACTGTGTTGATAGATGTTGGATCTACCCATTCATATGTTGTATGTGCTATATCTGGGTCACTGGGTGTGCGCTTTGAGGAGACCGTGAGTGGAGTATCTGTACTAAGTCCTTTGGGTCACTCGGTTAGGGTAGATAAACTGTATAGAGATGTGCCTATAGAAACTCAAGGAAAAGTTTTCTCTGGAGATCTGATGGAGCTACCTTTCGGAGAATTCGATCTCATTTTGGGAATGGATTGGCTTGTTAAGCATAGGGCTACTCTGGATTGTGCTGCTAAGCGAATAATGTTAAAGACCACAAAAGATGAGAAGGTTGTGGTGATAGGCGAGCGTAGGGATTATCTGTCTAATGTGGTGTCAGCATTGAGAGCCGAGAAGTGGATTCGAAAGGGATGTGAGGCTTATTTGGCATTTGCAAGCCAATCAAAAACTGAGGATCTGACAGTGGATAAAGTTAGAACCGTCAAGGATTTTCAAGCTATTTTTCCAAAGGAGCTTTCGAGTTTGCCCCCGAACCGAGAGGTTGAGTTTGGAATCGACTTGTTGCCTGGAATGGCATCGGTGTCCATTGCACCTTATAGGATGGCACTGAAGGAGTTGGTGAAGCTGAAAGCCTAAATTCAAGAGTTATTGGATAGAGGCTTCATTAGACCAAGTGTGTCTCTGTGGGGAGCACCAGTGTTGTTCGTAAAGAAGAAAGATGGGTCAATACGGATGTGCATCGATTATTGGCAGTTGAACAAACTGACGATTAAGAACAAGTACCCACTGCCAAGAATCGATGATTTAATCGACCAACTTAGAGGAGCTTCAGTATTTTCCAAGATTGACCTTTGATCTAGGTATCGTCAGTTGAGGGTTAAAGAGGTGGATATTCATAAGACGGCATTCAGAACTCGGTATGGTCACTATGAGTTCTTGGTTATGCCATTTGGGTTGACGACCACACCTGCGACATTTATAGATCTGATGAATCGAGTGTTCCAGCCATACTTGGATCGATTCGTGGTCGTCTTTATCGATGATATTCTGGTTTATTCTGAAACTGAGGAGAAGTATGATGAGCATCTTCGTATTGTGCTGCAAGTGCTGAGGGAGAAGGAGCTTTATGCGAAATTCAGTAAGTGTGAGTTCTGGTTGAGAGAGGTAACTTTCTTGGAGCATGTTGTCTCTGCTGAAGGGATCAAGGTGGACCCTCGAAAGATTGAAGCGATTCTGGAATGGAAGCCACCCAGGCAAAGCTAATGTAGTGGCTGATGCCCTAAGTCGTAGAACTATATCTGATCTGAGAGCCATGTTTGCTCGTTTGAGTCTGTATGACGAGGGTAGTCTGTTAGCAGAACTGCAAATTAGGCTGACCTGGGTGGATGAGATTAAGGAAAAATAGTCGAGGGATGAGTCCCTGGTTTCTCGATTCCGGAAGGTTAAGAATGGGGATACTTCTGAGTTCAGACTGAATAGTGAGGAAGTTCTATGTTACTAAGGTAGAGTTTGTATTTCGGAGGACTCTGACTTAAGGCAAGCAATTCTGAAAGAAGCTCATGGAGGTCTGTGTGCTATGCATCCTAGAATGAGTAAAATATATCGCGACTTAAAGGAGTTGTATTGGTGGCCTGGATTGAAGCGAGAGGTAACGGAAGTTGTGGGAAAATGTCTGACTTGTCAGCAAGTGAAAGTTGAACATCAATTACCTTTCGAACTTTTGCAGCCAGTGAAAGTACCACTTTGGAAGTGGGAGAGGGTAACCATGGATTTTGTGAGTGGGTTACCCTTGACACCGTCGAAGAAGGACTCGATTTGGGTAATTGTGGATAGGTTGACCAAATCTCCTTATTTCATACCTGTCTGCACTGATTATTCACTTCAGAAGTTAGCCAAATTGTATGTGGCGGAAATAGTGCGACTTCACGGAGTGCCAATGTCAATTATTTCTGATCGAGATCCTAGATTCACATCTCGATTTTGGCAAAAGTTGCATGAGGCATTGGGTACGCAGTGGAACTTTAGTACAGCCTTTCATCCTCAGACTAATGGTCAGTCGGAAAGGGTTATTCAGATTCTGGGAGACATGTTGAAGGGATGCATTATCGACTTTCGAGGCAGTTGGGAGGATTACTTACGTTGGCAGAGTTTGCATACAACAACAGTTATCAGTCAAGTATTTGAATGGCTCTTTATGAGGCAATGTATGGGCGAAGATGTCGTACACCTAGTTGTTGGACCGAGTTGGGTGAACGACAGGCTCTTAGACCTGAGTTGGTGGCAGATACTGAGGATAAGGTCAAGTTGATTAGAGACCGGTTGAATGAAGCATTTGATAGATATAAGTCATATGTAGATTTGAAGCACAAGGAAATTGAGTACTCTGTGGGTGATATGGTCTTCTTGAAGGTTTTGCCTTAGAAGAAAATATTAATGTTTGGGAGGAAAGGCAAGTTAAGTCCGCGGTTTATTGGGCCTTATCGGATTCTTAAGCGAGTGGGTCCAGTGGCTTATCAGTTGGAGCTACCTCCAGAGTTGGATAGGATTCATGATGTCTTTCACGTCTCCATGTTAACACAGTATCGTTTTGACCCTAGTCATGTTGTACCGGTTGCAGAGATCGAGGTCCAAACAAACTTGACTTTTGAGGAAGAGCCTGTGCAGATTTTGGATCGAGATGTTAAGATTTTGAGGAGGAAATCAGTTCCACTAGTAAAGGTACTGTGGCGTAATCATGGCAGAGAGGAAGCTACTTGGGAGCCAGAAGTGGCGATGCGTCAACAATATCCTCATCTGTTTGATTCAGGTAAAATTTTGAGGGCGAAATTTCTTTAAGGAGGGTAGAGTTGTAACGCCCCAATATTCGGGTTTTTTGTGTTTCTATGATTTTTAAAATTTGTGTGGGTTCTGGTTGGTTAAAATATATATTTTAGTAGGTTAGTGGGCCTTTGGAAGGCCCAAAATTAAGTTAAATCCATGGTAGTCTTCGAAATTTTAATTTTAGGAATAGGTTATGTACTTAGCGTTTGGGATTTTAAGAGTAAAGGGGTAAAAGATGATAGAAAAAGGAGTGTGGTGTAGTGGCAAGGTGGCGCCACTTAGGGGACAAGGAAGTGATGCCATAGAGGAAGCAAGGGGTCCAAGGTTCAAGTCTTGGCTCTTGCAATATATTTTGGTTTTTCTTTTCAATAAATCTGGAAGAAAGTAGGTGCGCTTTAAAGTTTAATGTGTTGGATTTATGACACAAATGAGTTGATGGCCTAGTGGTGGTGGCGTGAGTTGGCATGTGAGAGGACTTTGGTTCGAATCCCTTGGCACGTAAAGGTTGATTATTTTACTATGTTGGGACGGCAAGAGTTGGTGTTGGTTTTAAACTCTGGTGATGGAGGGATCCCACATTTGGAAGCTAACATAAGAGTAGACGGAGAGCTGGCTTTAAATAGAGCAAACCATGAGGAGAGTAGGCATACCCTTCTTAGCTGATCCCTTTCGCTTTGTGGCGTGCTCGTTTGGGTTGGGCGTCAGCTAAGTGTGTTTGGAGCGCGGATTAACTGCAGTCTCCTAACAGGTGTGTATTTCTCATTACTCTAGCAGTAGGACGGCTATTTCGGGCCGCGATGGGCTGAAATAGGCCATGTGGTCCCAATGGGTCCGTAGGCCCAAGTAGATAAGTTGTAGAATTACTAAAATACCCCTGTAGGGTAGGACTACCGATTTACCCCTGGAAGGTTAAATGACTATTTTGCCCCTCGTGCCTAAATGACTAACTTGTGTGATGATTGGGTTAGTTGAAGTGGATTTATGTTAGTTATCGTTAATTCGTAAGTCTAATGTGTTAGTGATCGATTGTAGGATTATCGCGTGGGAGATATCGTCATCAATCATCATCAACCAGGTGTGTAAACGACACCCTCCCTTAGACTGACTCGGTAAAAGTTGAAATACCAAAACGTTGGTATTTTGTGAACTCGTGAGCGTGCGAGCGCTCGTGAGACAGTTGTTAATGAATATGGTGCATTTGGATGATTAGAGTGCAAAGTGTGCATTTTCGTGCACAACGATATTTTTGGGCTTAATGGGCCGAAAGCGGGCCAATGGACCAACGAGCCCACTTTGGTAAAAATACGAGGTAAGTACTTCTGATTACTTGGTAAACGTTAGAATGAGCATGAAACCTTAGCAATAGGTAATAATTACTGAAATACCCTTATGCATGCAAAATTACGATTTTACCCGTATGGTTATATTTTTTTGAAAAGCATGATGTTCTATTTCTGTATACGTATGCCATGACATATTATTTCTGTTGCATGGGACGTGGGTTTATATTGATGGAGGAAGCGTTCTAGCAGCCTCGCTGCAATCTGGTGGCCTTGCCACATATATTTGTTCTGGTGACTACGTCACAATTTCTGGCAGCCTCGCTGCAATCTGGTGGCTTCGCCACATATATATATCTGCTCTGGTGGCCTAGCCACAATATTTGTATATGGTGACTTCGTCACAATATCTGGCAGCCTCGCTGCAATTTCTGTGGTGTGTAGCGGTTGGGTGGGTCGAGTAGTCTCCCCACATGGTGTAAGGCTGGTACGGGGGTGTTATGGATGGCTCTGGGTTGGGATTTGTGCTTTCATGATATATTTGTTCTATATCTACTATGGGCCTATGGGTTTCATTCTAATTTCTGTACTGGGCCAAGGCCCAGATAAGTCTGACTCTGAGGTTTGATCTATTTTGGGCTATGGTTGGGTTATGTTATACACTGAGTTTACCGAACTCACCCTTTATTTTCATCACTGCAAGAGATCCCCAACCATAGTGGGCTTGGAGCTATGAGGGATTCGGAGTGGCCACATCATCTACAAAATTGGTTTTTCTAAGATAGTTTATTTTTATTATTTTTATATTCTGATTTAATTTTGGGTTTTAAGTTGTAATAAGGCCGCTATTTAAATTTCTTTTTCCGCTATGGTTTTATTTTCTGATTATATTTATACTATGATGAAACTGCTAGTGTTAGGCTACACGAGTTTTCAAAATTAATGAACGTTTTCAAGACTCAACAAGCACAACAAATGGATAGCCTAAAGATTGATAAACCGGCTTTTCATTCAACTGCGATTGATAAACCGGCTTTTCATTCAACTGCGATTGATAAACCGGCTTTTCATTCAACTGCTGTTTTTACAAAGACCACCCCAATCACTTAAACCAGCGAATGCATACTAAGTCGTAAGTCCATGTGACTCGTCAAATCTGGCCATAACGTCTGGGCTAGGTTTGGGGTGTTACATGGGCATAATGAAGATTCGACCAAAGCTTGATATGTGTAAATTTTGTATGTTTTGTGTTTATGCAAATTGGACTAAATTGCAAAAAAATATGAAATGTCAGGGGTAAAATAGTAATTTGCCCATTTATGCTTTTTTGGACTAAATTGAATGAAATTATATTGAATTTGTTTGTTTTGAATACATTTATATCAAGAACCAAAGAAATTGAATTTGGATGGAAGGAAAACTAAAATCATTGATTAATCGTCCCGTTCCAATTACCGTTGTCCGAGGTAAGTTTATAAGCAAATAAACGTAGTTATTTTTTTAAATAAAAATAAGTTACATGTGCTGAATTGATATATTGGAGAATGTATAAATGATAGCCAAATATGTGTACACTTGGGAACTATGTTTACTATTCGATTCGACCAGGATTCGATGTCCGAAAAGCCCAGTACAAACCTTAGGAATAGCTAGGATACATATGTCATGACATAGGATTTTTGATATGTGTTCTCGTTTAAGACCAGGTCTGGGACGTTGGCATCGATATGTGATTCGTGTAAGATCCTATCTGGGATAGTGGCATCGACATGTGATTACATGTAAGACCACGTTTGGGACGTTGGCATTGTACGATATGTGTTATAATCCCAGTATCATTTTTAATTCCGAATGGTTCAATGGGCAAGGATAAGTTACGAATGAATGTGGAAACAAGTTAAAGTGAACAAGTATGTGACAATTTATTACCTTTTCGGAAATAAGGTAAGTTGATTATTTGATATGTGAATACAAGTTATAAATGAAATTAATGGTAGTAATTGTGCATATGAAAATCTATATGTGGATTAATGTATAAGTATGTGATATTAATGTTTGATTTTTGAGCTTATATTCGGCCTAATGTGTAACACCCCGAACCCGAGACCGACACCGGAGTCGGACACGAGGTGTCAACAAACTTTGAAAAATTTTTCCAGACACTGCCCAGTCTGAGTACTAGTCGCTTCAAAAATCATATCTTGAGTTTCACAACTCGAAAATCAGTTTTGTGATTTTTCCCTGAAACTAGACTCATGTCCCCACCTATGTATTTTTTTCTAGAATTTTTGGTTGGGCCAATTAGTACAGTTTATTAGTCAAAGTCTCCCATGTTACAGGGGTCGACTACACTGACCTTTTCCCATTACGACTGGGATATCTCTCTGCACAGAGCTTCAATACTGATGCCGTTTGTTTCTATGGAAACTAGACTCAGAGAGGAATCGATACATATATGGTATGACCCCTAATTATCTCTGGTAAATTTATAGTGAATTTCTAAAGGCGGAACAGGGAATCCAGAAACTGTTCTGGCCCTGTTCCACAAGAACCCTAATATCTCTTACTGTACTGTTCCTATGATTGTTTCGTTACTTCCATATGAAAGTAGATTCATCAAGGTTCGATTACATAATTTATTCACTATTTAATTCCACTCCTACGAATTCTTGTGATTTTTCCAATCCACACCACTGCTGCTATCAGCTTCTGTTTTCAAAGTAAACCTTACCTAATTTGGGGTTTCATGGACCAACTAGGGCCTTGTCATACATAAGCCCACATATGATCATACTTAGCCATTCTAGTGGCTGATCATTTGCTCAACACTTCCATTCCAACTATAGTTACATCATGAAACCATCTATACATTCATAAATACGAATGGTCTAATGCCATACTCCACTTCTACAAGCCATTTTCGCATGGCTGTACACTTATACATTTCATAAAGTACTCGAAAGACAACAATGGGTAGTCCTATACATGCCATATCAAAATTCAACCAAATAGTACCCAAAAGAGCCTTTGATAGTGTGGGCGACTTCGACTTCAAGATCCCGAGTCCGATAGCTGGAGAACCAAAAATCTATAAAACAGAGGAGCAATGTAACGAGTAAGCAATTTATGCTTAGTAAGTTTGAGCAAGGAATTCCAGCATGCACAAAGAATAGCACACATTTAGCTAAACGGAATATTTCATAATACGCAATTTACCGATATCAAACTTGCTTCACAACATTAACAACCCTTATGTACATACACAATAAACTAACTTGGCCGAAGGCCGGTAGCTCGTTTATCAACTGAGCGAACATTTATTTGTAAGGGCTCGATTAAATTCAACACATACGTAACATATCCTCATATTGGGATGTTTTTCGAGTATTCGCTGGAATTTTACAGCAAGCTCATTCATTACCAAATCACGTACCTTCGGGATTTAACCGGATATAGCTCCTCGTTCAAATGCCTTCGGGACATAGCCCTGTTTTAGTAACTCACACAATGCCTTCGGGACATAACCCGGATTTAACAACTCGCACGAATGCCTTCGGGACTTAACCCGGATTTAATAACTCGCACGAATGCCTTCGGGACTTAACCCGGATTTAATAACTCGCACGAATGCCTTCGGGACTTAACCCGGATTTAGTATCTCGCACAAAGGCCTTCGGATCTTAGTCCGGATATATTCGCTTAGCACAAAGCCTTCGGGACTTAGCCCGGACAGCATTCAATTAATCATGCACATCTAACAATAATTCATGGTACATTCATATTTCATTTCCATTTGCGAAACTCAAACACAAGGCACATATCATCCTTGCACATTCGGCTCAATAGCCTCACATAGAGCATGATTTAATCACATCGTAATTTAAGCTCTCTTACTCAAGAACTTACCTCGGGTGTTGTCGAACGATTCCGCTAGCTATTCAACCACTTTTTCCTTCCCTTTATCGGATTTATTTTCCCTTTGCTCTTGAGCTTAATCAAACAAATAAATTGATTTCATCATTTAGGCATCAAAAAGATGAACACAAGGCACTTAGCCCATATTTATACATTAGACATTAAAGTCTCATACATGCAAAAATCATGCATCAACACAACATATTAGCTAATTTCTTTCCCCTTGGCCGAATATGCATGTCTATTTTTGGGGTCGATTTCAACACTTAATACACACATATACACACTAGTAAAGCATCCTCCCCCTTTTCATCAATTTAACACATGCATTGCTCATTAACATGCAAAGTTACATTCGGCCTTAGCACACATCTTGCTAGCCGATTCTTCTCCATTTAGCAACCAATGCACATATGTGCTCACACAAAAATGCTAAAAAGGAGGTTCAAGAATCATCAAGCCATCATCACATGCATCATTAACAAGCTTCATATTTTGCATGCAATGGCATTAACACAACCTCCACCTAGGCCGAATCTTAACTCATCCTCATACCTCATCACCACAACATCAAACATCAACCAAGAATGATGCATCCATGGTCAAGTGCCATTTCCATCACATAGCAAGATTTAGACCATGGGCTATGTAGAACTCAAGCTAACAACTAAAACATGCATGCATCTCATGGAACATCATCAAACATACCTTAGCCTAGCTACATGCATGGCCGAATCTTTCACCTTTCTTCTTCTTTCCTCCTTAAAATTTTTGGCCAAGGATGAACCAAAGGATGAGAAATTTTTTTCTTTGTTTTTCTTTCTAATTTAGGCTAAATGAAGGTGAGAAAGGATGAACACAAATTTTTTTCTCTTTTCTTCTCTTTAGCTCACGGCAATGGGGGGCAACCACACATTTTTTTTTCTTTTGTTTCCATTTCTTTATTACCCATACTCCTTATTTTATTCTTCCACTAACAAAACATGTTTCATGACATGTTTTGCCCATCATTCCTTGTCATGGCCGGCCACTACTCATTAGGGGGGGGGGGAATTTGACATGCAAGTCCCCCCTTTGTCCACATGCACTAATAGGTCCTCACACATTGACCTCTCACATTTTAGAATTTTCTCACATAAGTCCTATTGACTAAATTCACATGAAATCAACCAAATTGAAGCCTGAAATTTTCACACATTCATAATTACATATTCTAGACAATAAGTATCACATTCAAACATTTCGGTGACTCGGTTTAGCGGTCCCGAAACCACTTCCCGACTAGGGTCAACTTTGGGCTGTCACAGAATGTTACATGAGAATTAAATTGAAATGTGAAATTCATATTGATATTAAAGGATTTATGTGCATTCGATTAGTAGGTATTTGAAATGTGAACCTTAAACGTGTTTATAGGGAAGTATATATATTCGGAAAAACAAGGTCTATGTGATATTAACTATGTTAATGAATCAATGTGTGTTTGGAAATGTTATAATTTATGTATAGATAAATGTTTGGTAATTAAATTTCATAAGTATGGCTTGGTTATACCTTAATAAATTATCAATGCCATTGAGATAAAATTTGAATTAAGAATTGAGCTATGAACGAAGTAAATGAAACCATATGTTTAAGTATACGATTAGTCATATTCGGTTTAATGATATATATATGTATGATATGGAAATGTGAATTTCATACTTATGCCAAAGTTTATATGTGCATTTGTCTATATGGTAATTGAATGTGAAATTATGACTAAGGAAATGTGAAATGTATAAATGTATTATGATAGTATGTATTCGGTCAAGTGAAATTTTTATTGATATTGTGTATGAAACATGATTTTGGATAAAGAACGAATGCATATTTGGACAAAACTTAATTCATATTTAGTTACATGTGGATATTTGAATTTACAAGTATGGTTTGGTTATGTCTTCTTAAATTATTATTTTTATTGAGTTAATATTTTCTTATGACTTACTAAGCTAAGATAGCTTACTCTGTGTGTGTATTTTTATTTCTATTTATAGATTTTGGAGACTAGTTGCAGGTTCGGGGATCGTCAACAAAGTCTATCACACTATCGACTACTTTCGGTACTTTTAAAAGTTAAATTAGAAACCTATGGCATGTACAGGCTATACTACTTTTCGAATATGGTTGAAGTTGTTTATATATGTATAAGCCATGCGAAAATGGCTTGTCTATTTTATTAATCTTGGAATTTATGCTTTGGCTTGATGATTATGTTTGGTTGTGGTTTTGGTTGATTTGGTTTTTGTATATATAAGTATGGTTATGTTTGATATTTTACTCATGAGTTTATTGATTCAAATATGTCTTGTATTTGGTTTTATTGAGAAATGGGATTTTGTGCATATATGGCTAAAACTTTGGTTTTATAATGATAGGTATAAAAATTGATTCATAGTGTACTTTCATTGAATAGCCGAATATAAAATGACTTAATATGGTCTTGTGATTTGGAAAAAGTATAATTCCAAATGTATTTTAAAGCATATGAATTTAACTTTTTTATATTCGGCAATTGTATTTGGGTTTTGACCATTTGAATAGTAAATTTGGATGCTTTGTTGTGTCTTTTCAAATTATGTTAGTTTGTTAATAATTATTGCCGCGTAAGAGATATATGTTTAAGACATGATATTTATAAAAATGGATGAGTTAGCTTCTTAAAATTCTTTCATTAAGTAAAGAAATGGATAAGAATTATGTTGGTAAATTAATCATGATTTGATATTTATATATATTTACATATAAGTATATGAAGTGATGGGTTGATTTATATATAATTGTATGTGCTTAGTTGAATATGTATTTGTTGAATTGGTCTTGAATATGAAGTTTTTTACATTGCAAATACATAGTTGTAATGTTTTTAATGTGATATGAAAATTTTGGATAATGTTTGGAATTAGTTCTATGTAAGAATATACGCTTGTCAAGGGATTTAGAAAGTTAAAAGTGGACATTGAAATATGCATTACTATATTCAGTTGAGGTTTTGTAAAGTAACTAAATGAATAGTACTTTAAGTTATAAGGAATTAAGTTTGTTACTTTCTAAATGGTGCCAAATGGAACTTGCCAAAAATGAGATGTGTTTGAATATCTTTATTTATTATGTCTTTTATATGTGTTTATAGATTTTAGTATTATATTATATTTATGGTATGAGCAAATGCAATGTGATAAAATGATATGTTCGGTGCTTATTGCTTATGAATTATAAATCTAATTATGTATTTAGAAGGTACCACAATATGATTTGAGAAGAGTTTAATTTAGTTTTATTTATATTAATAATTATCTGTTTAAGAGTTTCACTAAAATTATGCATATGATTATTCGAAAGTTATGTTTCATCTGGTAATACCTCGTAACCCCTTTCCGGCGACGGATACGGGTTAGGGGTGTTACAAATAAGACTTGGTCAAATTTAAAACTTTGTCTAAACTTCTTCAATATGGCCTCCGAGACTCCAAACATTTGTTTAAAAACCAATCGGGACCAATTCGGGTCCTTCAACGAACTCTGAAAAATAACACTAGGCACAAGGGCACACGCCCGTGTGGGAGGGGCAATCACGCCCGTGTGATCAATGCAACATGGTCGTGCTGTTGGCCCATATGGCTCACACGGCCTAAGCATACAGTGACATTCCTGTGTCCTTTACCCGTGTGGAATTAACTTCAATTTCGAACCTATAGGGGTTTTCACACGGCATGGCACACGCCCGTGTCCATGGCCCGTATGGCCCACAGGGCCATGACACGTTCGTGTCTTAGCCCGTGTGTAAAAACCTAGACATTCTATTTCTGACATCAGCAATTCTTAAGGGTCACACAGCCAAGGCACAAGCTCATGTGCTAGGCTGTATCCTTCACACGGCTGAGACACACGGCTGTGTCTTTACCCGTGTGTTTACTACTATACGTACTGACTTGCAAATTTTATGTGCAGGGGACACACGGCCGGATCGCACGCCCGTTGGGCATACCGTGTGTAACACACGGCCTAAACACATGCCTGTGTGTCTACTCGTGTGGGAAAAAATAAGGCTATCTACCAAGCCTCTTTGCCACCCTTACTCGCATAACCTACACAAACCAAACAACACTAATACAAGAATGATCCACATAACTAAAACAACCACAATAGACAACATTTCTCATATAAAATATATTCATCCATAAAAATAACATCTTTTATGTATATATATATAACAAAATGAACATTAGCCCTCATTCAAGGCTTTATACAAAATAAAGGGTTTTAGCCCAAGCCAACACATTTGGCCAATTCTCAATGACACAAAACATTAAATCCTAAGTCCTATACATGCCATACTCAAAACAAGTAATCTAACTATACCGAGTGCTTCGGCTGATAGTGTGATCGTTTGCTCCGACGTCTGTTGGTCTTCGAGCTATTTAGGCGGCACTATAAGAAAATGGAAAGGAAATGGGTAAGCATAAAGCTTAGTAAGTTGCATGAAAATAAACATCAACTAATTATCATAGAACAATATGGTCATAACCTTTCCTAGCTTGTTCATGAGTACCATAAATGGATATAAGCACAACTTACTCATCACCATCCAATACAATTCATATGGCATATATTGAACCCACTTCTCATACATTTCTATTAGGTACCTGTACGACTCACCACAAGGTCATAACTTTTCTCATTTCGATATAAATCATAAATCTTTCTTTGAGCCATTTGGAATATTATCGATACTCAATAGCCCCGAACATGGGATCAAATGCCGACGCCATGTCCCAGTCATGGTCTTACACTGGCTAGCACATTAGAATCGATGTCATGTCCCAGAAAGATCTTACACTGACTTTCATATATCGAGGCCGATGCTATGTCCCAAACAGGTCTTACACTGGCTCTCATTTATCGATATTGATGCCATGTCCCAGACAGGTCTTACACTAGCTTGTATATCTCGAGGTCGATGAATGCCCCAGACATGTCTTACACTAGCTCTCGTCTCAATGTTGATGCATGTCCCAGACATGTGTTACACTGGCTCGCATACCATCCAATGTCATAGTATGAATATCCAAGTCTATTCCAAATGTTCAATCGGAATTCCTTACTACATTAATTTCTCAACATGTATTCTCATAATTCACAGTTATAACAATTTATGAAATATTGATTCAATCATACATTATAACAATATAGTTGCATTATTGACATACAACTTACCTCGGTATACAAAAGAAGGCGACTAGTTGAATTACTCTACTAGTTTGGTTTTCCCCCGGTCTAGGTCTGGATTCTGTCTTTCTTGGTCTAAAATGATAAAATTTCACTCATTTAGTCACCATAATTATAAAACATCAACAATACATAATTTGGAAAATTTGACCATTTGCCCTTAGACTTTCACAAAATTATGATTTTGCCCTTGGGCTCGTAAATTGATTTTTATAAAATTTTCACGTTAACCAAGCCTATCCGAACCTATCTCATACTTATGGAAACACACAAATTCAAACATTTCACACATTTATCCTCTATTTTTCTACTTTACAAAATAGTCCATTTTAGGTGTTTTTCATGAACACCAATTCGTAGAAGTTGTTTATCTAACAACTAGGATTCATTTTCTTCCATAAAAACTCAGCAAATATTATAACTCCTTTCATGATAAATCCCTATACTATCAACCATTTTGCATAATAGTCCCCTCAATAGCTAGATTAAGCTTTAGGGGTCCCAAAAACATAAAAATTATCAAGTAAGGCTATCTAAATCACTTACTTTCAAACATAGAGAGTGGCTGAAAATTTTAAGCTTCCAAAACCATCAATTTTCTGGTATTTTCAGTGGAGAAGGAAATGAGAAGAAGATGATATCCTTTTATCTTTCCTTTATTTTTATTTTATTCATTTAAGTCACCAAACACACCTAGTATTTGACTTTTAACCTCTTTTGTCCCCCTATGACCGGCCACTCTCCTAAAAAGGGTCTATTTCCCCCTTAAAGACTCCCAATTAAGGTTCCTTTGCAAATTAACACCTTTAGCTATCAAAATAGGACTTTTGCACTTTATGCGATTTAGTCCTTTTTCGAAATTAAGCTCATAAACGCTAAAATTACTTCACCAATTTTTTATGCACTAATATAAACATGTCATAATATTAAAATAATAATAAAATACTTTCTCCGACCTTAGATTAGTGGTCTCGAAACCACTATTCTGACTAGGCCCAAAATCGAGCTGTTTCAAGTCAGCCTTACTCTCAAAAAATGAGAATTCTCATAGAAATTCTCTAAAACATAAAAGCAAAGAAGAGGCAAATTGGAAGACAAAAAAAAAAAAGAAGAAGAAAGAATAGAAAAATAGTGCACACCAAAATGGTCAACTGAGTGATTACAAATGAGGGGGTGAGGGAAGGCCTCTATTTATAGCTGAGCTCCCCTAGATTCAATGGTACAAATCGAATTACAAAGACGACTAATATTAGTGTGTATCTACAAGATGGGAGTCTTAAGAGATTTAAACTCTATACATTTTTATCCAAGAGGATTTACAATAATTACCCTGGTAACTCTAGTTTTACAAGAGTGTTTCAGTAGGCCACCAAGGTTTCAAGTAGATGGGTTTCTTGATATGTTTCACAAGTTAGGTCATTTTAAACGGGGTCAAATGAGTAATATTTCATCAGTTGACCTCCATAGAACGTTTTATGCAAAATGATCACAGACTCTGATTTGTAACCTGTGAAAAGAAAATGACTTCCTTCAAATTAACGCTCAATCTAAATCATCCTTATTCTTCATAAGTATTATTAATTTTTTTCCCAATTTGATCCATTTGCACTATTGTCCATAACTTTTCCTATTTAGTTATTTTTTATATTAAGATCTCATATTCACAATAATTTTGTTAAATTTCCCCTTTTAAAAATAAAAATAATTATTTAAAACTTTATTTGTAATACTATCTTCAATTTTTTTTCTATGTTTCATTATACCATGCCGTAGAAGACTACCACTTATTATACTAAAAAATTTGAAATGTTACAACCCAACATTTATAATTTAGAAAACTTGAAATTTATTTAAGTCCATTTAAATTTTTCCAACATAAAATGATTTCCAAAAGGCCTCCAACTTGATAAAACTCAAGCAAAAAAAAAAAATTCCAATAAATCTAAGCTCTATAAAACTTGAATGAGAGAAAATCAAAACTTCAATTAATCTAAGCTCAATATAATGTAAATCCAAAAACAACCCAATCTGAATCAGAGTGTTGGCTTGCTCAAAAAATGACACCTTTGCTTGTCCTCAAGCAAACACACTAAACTTACAAAAAGACAACCCTTGGATTAAATCGAACAATTAAGTCACTTAGTGCCATCCTCAACGCAAACACAATTAGTTCCATAAATTAAAGTGTTAACAAATATAAAGGCAATTAAAATGAATGCATGTTCACGTGTTGTCCATAAAAACAAATTACATGGATAGCTCAAAAATATAAAAAATGAATTGGTCATGTTCATCTGAAGAAATTCAAGCAATTCAAGATTTATTGTGTTATTGAATTATTCTGGTCCTAAAGGTCTTTTAGGCTTGTAAAATTATGAGGCTTAGGATGGATAAGAGTCGAAATAAAAGATAGCTCAAAATGGTTTCAAGCACTATAAATGGTTAACACATGACATTGTTTCCCATTCACACCCACTTTATTCATAAACTCGCCTCCTTATTTCTCCAAACTTTTAGAAGGTAGTATGCTACATTAGTACGTAGAAAATTAGTAAATGTAAACTGAAATATTTTCTTTTCCAAGCTCAACTTTGATTTCTTTTAAATCTCTCTTGTTCTACTTTTTGCGCTCTTTTGTTCACAATGTTCTCTTATCTTTTTTTTTACATGCTAAATCGCATAATCTCTTCATTTTATTTTACAACACACAAAACCGTCATAATGTTTCTACCTAACCCTCAATGTTTATGGCTCGACATCTATTACATAGTTCATTTTTAAAAACTCAAGATAGAGAAAGGTTGAGTACTTGACTCATTTAGGCTTTAGTTTTTTATATTAAGGTTACAAGGAAAAGGATGCTTGAGGCCCAACAATAAGGGAACTAAAGGCAAATAGCAAAAGGTAAGCTTTTAGGCTCTAGGCTAGTTTAAACAATACCTAAGGTTTTTCCCAAATTATTCACAACACTAATTCTATCAAGCATACATATATTTAAACGAATAATTAACAATTCAAATAATTTATCTAAAAGGATCCATATTCTTCGTTCATCTTATGATACACTTTATACTTTTTCATTTAAGGTTATTACCTCTAATCTATTATATAAATTAATTAATCGAACTAATTAGTCCACAATTAAGAACATCAAATTATCCGGTATTAATCAAAATTTAAATGCTTGGCAATTCAACATACTTATTTGATATTTACAACCCATGGTGGCTTATTGCCCAATTATTGTCTAAGCACCATGCAAAAAAAAAAAAATGAAAATGTTTTTGAAAAATTTTGATTTTTTTTAAATTGTGCAAAAATAGAAAATATGCAAACAAAACACACAAAGTTAAAATCTATATGCCCCTCCCCACACTTAAGTTACACATTGTCTCCAATGTGTCCCAACTAAAGATAAAGTTTAAGGATACACCCTTATCCAATGTAACTGCTGCAAAATGGTGGAGTAGTTCTCAAACTTCGTTGAAACTCTCAATGTTGTGTAATTCTTGGTGGATAGACCTATATAGAAAAACAAAAAAACACCTTAAAAGTAAAATAATCAAAATATAAAATAAAAATAAATAAGAAAGAACACAAATAAAATTAGTCCTCAATAATTGGGGCAATCCGTAAAAAGAACTTCCATAAGGTAATTGACACTTTGAATCGACGTTTATTCTTTATAGTCAAGAAAATGACCTCCCTCTTCGATTGAAGACATTTCTTTTTTCTTATCTTTGATAGTCGAGAAAGCCACATCATGAGCCACTTCTCTCCAAAGCCTAACCAACTTCAAAACTCGTTTTAGGGTATTATAGCCTCGAGCATCGTAAATTCGATGTAGTTATAAGTTGTACATTCTCTGGTTTTACTTCTCGATTCGAACTGAAAGTAGATATGCTTGTTATGTTCGTTTGTTGGTTCTTCTTCAACAATATTCAGAAAGTGTGTCAGCTCCTCCTTACCTTCACTTAATTCCCGATTTAGCTCTTCATCTAGATGTAACTTTATTCCTACTCCTAATTCTACTCTTACATTAATTAGAGTGAAGGCCTCTTCTTCATTTCTCATGATCTTGTCACAATCCCCAACTCTGAACTTTTGTTGAACATCCATGTTTAACTCATCATGCTTAATAATAGTGGAGTGGCCCTCATCCTCGAGCTCAGAAATATCATGCTCGACCTCTTCCATCGGAGTTTTAATTGTGACACGATGTTGGACAACTTCTAATATTTGCTTCATCCTCTTGGATATGGAGGACATATCAGCTTGAATCGAAGACATGTTTTCATCCCACGTTATAACTCATGTAGCAAGGGTTGGGTCTTCCATTTACTCATCACTCTTCATATTACTTCCTGATCGTAATATGAAGAATATGAAACTTGTGTCAAATAATTATTCGACCACCCTTTATTGTAGCTACCCATCTTGGTTGCATATCTATACAAAAAATAAAGATGCTCGTATGAATACTCTTGCCATCCACAATCGCCATCATAACTCCAATGGTTTGTTGAATCTCCATTTGTTTAACCTAATTGATCTTCATAATTGTACTGGTCTCCTGCCCACCTATATTCATTGTTATTTAAACATGATTAAACTAAATCTTCAACAAGGCAAATGAAAATAAAAAAAATATACGAATAAATAAAAAATAATATCTAATTTCCTTGTCCTTCGACTAATATTTCCTTAAAGGCAACTAACTTGACTGCACACTTACACCGTTGCAATCCTTGTCAATGGCACCAATAACTTGACCGTGTTTGCATAAAACAAACAATTTTATAAAGAAAATTTAAATTGAGATTTTATAGCAAGCATATAGGTCAAATGTAATATTTATAGTTCTGATGGAACACGAAGTATAACAAGGGGTAGAACCTAAAGGATTGCCAAGTGGGTAAATGTGTTTGTCAAGTTCATTACAAGTTAAGCAATTACTAATCTAATCGAGTCAGAAACTATTAGTGGAAGTCCAAATAAAATTATTTATAAACTAAAATAACTAAGCTAAACTTTCTTCTTAATGTTTTAGATCATGTAAATGACTAAATGATGGTCGATTGATTAGTTGATTTCTAATTAGACTAATGAACCTATATCGATTATATTGGTTGCCAGTCTTAGTTAGGAATCTCCTCTCAGTATCATCCTAGATTAAAAGACACTACCGAATATTACTACTCAGTCACACCTAGGCATATAGATCACCTCCCGGTCTCACTACTTGACACAATCATATTGAACTATCTAAGGATAAACTCTAATCTTGGTCTCGTTTATCTAGGTTTTTTTCTAGAGGCATCAATTTTATCTTATTAAGCATTTTGGTATAATTGGGCAACAAATTAATCAAAAATAGACATTAACCTAAACTAACAAACAACCAATCAACCAACCATCTAACAATTTAGCACATCAAAAAGCTTAACATCCAAACAGACATTTCATCGAACAATTAATAAGCATAATATAGAGATAAGGATAAGAAATGCTCATTTACATGTCGAACCAATGGTACCCAAAAGCTTCATCAATATTCATTTACAAAGTCTTTTTCAAGAAAGAAGAAAGAAAAGTACAAGAATAAAATCTACTCTAAAAAGAAAAGAGAAAACCTAAACAAAAATGGAAAGAGAAAGAAAAGAAAAGAAAACCTAACCCTAAAACTATGGAAAATTAAAGGAAACTATCGGCCAAGAAAATATGAAATGAAAGGCTTATAAATTTGTATTTATAGCCTACTAACATTTAACCTAAAAATGACCATTTTGCCCTTAAGTGAAAAAGAGACTTATGATTATTTGGACTTAAAGTTGGCCTTGCAATTTTTTCATCCGTCAGGCAGTGGTATCATGATACCCACAGCAGTCTTAAGATTAGAAGTCTTGGGGGTCTCGATATTGCGATACCTATGGTCTGATATCATGATACCACTATAGAGGGCCTCTATTCTTCTCATTTTAGCACTGTCAGGGATATCATGACTCATATGCTTTGATATCATGATATCCCCCTTTTAGGTGATGTTTCCTTCATGTTCAGGCCACCGTCGACTCCCTACAACACTTAATCAACTTGTTACGTTCCCCATGACCCGACTGGCCAATTTGGGACTCCAAAATGGTTTAAAACTAATACAAAAGAATTTACTAACAACAAAACTAAAAACCAACAAAAACATATAAAAGAAAATTAAATTACTTAAGAATAAAGTCCTCCAGTGGATTAGAGAGCCTAATTTGACGTACCAAATTTTGGCAGATAAATCCTCATCAAGGCCATGTGGATCAAAAGTGTAAATATTCAAAAATAAATCATATAGTCGTGTCATTGGGCCGTGTAATAGACTATGGTTGTGTGCACTAAAATTAACTAAAAATTATATACTACATGGTCGTGCCATATGCCCGTGTATGGCACACATCCATGCGCCAAGCTGTGTCAACTTGTAGGTACCTTCCAAATAAAGACTTTTAAATCTAATTCATTTATACTACAACCACCACTTTACACCAAGTTAAACCAATTAAAAATGCATAAATATAACACCAAAATAATACTTATATCAACCAACCTAATTGCCTAACCAATATGCCACAATTGGCACCTCAGTCCAAAAATTCAAACTCAACCATAGATTTATATTGCAACAAGTCCAATATGCATTCCAAGGCACCTCATAACAAGTAGCATAGCATGCATGTTTTGACCATTTCTAGCACCATATAACCATGATTTAAAATCAAACATATAAACAAGTATAAAGCCATACAAAAACCATTCAACCTAGCAATTGCATATCATTCTTCTTTTACTAACTTACCACAAGCATATTACCTTACCAGTTTATAAGAAAACATACCGACCAATTCAACAAGACAACATTTCCATCAATTACATAAATAAGCATATATATATATAAAATTCTCAAAATTCCAACAAGATCAAAGTTAAGCATTTTTTAACCAAACACTCCTTAGGTACATGCCATGGCCCAAATTAAACTATCACCAACTCTTGAGTTCGGGATTATCATTGGATGTTGAGTCGATATCAAAATGTAAATTCCCTAACCTATGCACGAAAAGCAAAATTGTACGCTCAGTAAATTCAGTGGTATTTCTATAATTCGAACATTAAAAGATAATATAGTACATTGAAATGCACAAGTTAGAAGTAATGGATGATATGCAAATTAACATGTAAACTTTCACTTCTTCATAACTTTTTTTAACCAATCTAATAAAATTACTAATATGTAGCATTATACTACCATTTCACATTCATTGGATCATCAAACTTTAATATCTTTTCTCACCTCAATTTATAATACTCAATTTCTCAATTCTACAACATAATTTCATCAACCAATCATCAATTCACTTATGTGATAGTATATAACCCATCACAATTGAATTTAATTGCATAATTATAGCAACATATCATATTTTCAAAACTATTCAATTTAGTCCTTATCACAAAAAACTAATGTAGATCAATTCAATTCTGCTCGTTCTATCATATCCAACCTACCTTATGTTTTTACTATGCAGTGCAGTTCGTAAATACAACAATTGACAAGGTTTGGGTTATAGAAATACAAACAATAATATCTGAGCTAATTATCGATGACTTTATCTTTTCCTTTCTATTTTGAGGAATCCAGATTGAAGTTAGCTGTGAATTAACATAAATAAACCAAATCATCAAAAAATAATTATTTTCACATCCAATTGCCAATTTATGAAAATTTTTCATTTTATTCAATTTACTCCCTAAAATCGAGACTAAGATAACTTTTAAATTTAACCTCTAATTTTAATATTACTTTCACTCTAAGCCCAATTTGACTTCCTATTTCTCATTCCTTCCATAAATTTTGAAATTTGTGCAATATAGTCTCTACTGCACAAAATCATCAATTAACTTTACAATTTAGGTCTTTTTCAATACTAAACTCAAAATATATCAAATTGGTCCCTAAAAATTCAACTATATAACAATGGTAACATCCTCAAAATTTATGATTATCGAAAAATACGACGTAGGTCAACTAGCTTAAGCTTGCGAATTCTAAAAGTATAAAAATTACAAGATAATGAGTAATTTGAGCATACCAATTGAAGCTTGAAATTTTGGAACCCCAAATCATTTGTGTCCCTTTCTCCCCAATTTGTTTTGAAGTTTTGAAGATGAAAAGGGAAATAATACTTTCTCTGTCATTTTATAATTTTTAATTACTTAAGTTTTATAATATAAACATACATATATACTTTCTTAACCGATCATATATACATTCTAGGTTTAATTAATTTTTAAGCCCTTTGCATTAAGTTCTAATTATATATCCTTAACAATTCACACTTTTATAACTTATGCGATTTAGTCCCTAAACCTTAATCAAGAACTAATTCGACAAAATTACTCAATTGAAATTCAATTCACTTCTAATATAATTCTGTAAATATTTAATAAAAAATTTACAGTTTTGGTTTACAGAAATGGGGTTCCAAAACCCCACTTTCCAACCCTACTGACTTTCAAGTCATTCCAATTCTCCACTTTTTAAGATATTTCATCCTCGAAATTTATCTGGAAAGAGGTGGGGTACTAAGATTTCATTTTCGAATCAATTAATTTGTTTACTATCCTTTCATATTGGTCTTCAGACTTGTTTACCTAGACTACATAGTCTTTCACATTCTATCTATATTCATATATTGTAATTTACATTCGAGCTAACAATCACGATATCAACCCAATTCAAATTCACAAGTTACTATATGAACTCGCTTCGGTGATGTGATTTTAGTTGTTTAGATGCTCGATCATAAAATTAAGTAAGGTTGGTAAGTTTGTAAAATAGGTTCAAAAATAAGAAATGATAGGCTTAAACAAAAGGTTTTAGAAATTGTTAAAGTGGTAGCAAGATAGATTCGACTAATGCTAAGAATGAACCAACACCATAAGATAACGTTGACCCTAGTCTTATAATAGCTCTTAGGTTGAACCGATGGAAATGGTAAGGATAGTTAAAGGAACCTTGACCTGTTATCTATGTTAGATAGGAACCGAAGGTATAGGTGTATGCCACACTCCAATTGAAGTGATAAGTTCGAAAACAAGACAGAAATAACGCCACAAGGTAACTTGATAAGCCAATTCAGTCAAGAGAGAACTATGAGATTTGAACACTCATAAGTGTGAATAAAATTCATCAATTGAGCCAAAGTCCTTACAGCAAGAAATTAGCTAAGTATTTATAAGTTTGTAAAAGCTCCAATAGTAGACAAAATCTGTAACAGCCCAAAATTGACCCTAGTCGGGAAGTGGTTTCGGGACCACAAAACCAAGTCATAAAATTTAGTTAAAATTTTATTTACATATCTCATATGTGTGATAGTACTTGTGTGAAAATTTGGTGTTTTAATTTTTGTATTAGGAATGTGAATTTTGCTTGAAAGGATCTAGTTGAGAGACTTAGAAAATTTTGATAGGTAAATAAGTAAGGACCAAATAGTATTAAAATAGGAAAGTTTGGGTTTGCATGTCAAAGTGCCCAATTCTTGATAAGTGGCCGGCCAAGCATGACTCCATTCCTCCAAGTTTATGTTGTTTATTATTTAATATTGGTAAGTAAATTAAAATAAATTAAAGAAAGGAATTAAAAAGGAAGAGATGAATAAAATAAGGAGGGAAGAGGGAGTGTTCATCTTTTTTTTCTTTGGCTATTGCCGTGAGTGAGGAGAAGGAAGGGAGATTTGGTTATTGGATTTTGGCTTGGAAGATGGCTAGAATGAGGTATGTATTGAATGATTCTTGAAAATCTATGCATGTTTGAGATGGTTAGTTCAAATTCTACTCATCCTATAGATTAGACTTAGGATTTTGAGGTTGAAATTCGGCCAAGAAGCTTGAAACTCTTAGTAGATGTGTTAATGTCATTAAAATGGATAGTAATGTAGGATATGGTGAGTGGTTAATTGCTTTTAACTTGAAAGTTGAGGTTAAAATGGGTTAAGTGATTGCCGAATCTAATTTAGGGGTGGAGGATTGTGTTCATGTTATATTGGATAGGTAGAGGTTGTAATGAGGTTGAAATTGTTGAATTGTTAGCTTGGTAACTAATGAAGTAATCGGCCATATGGGGTAAAAATGGGATGTTCATTTTAGTTGTTGTTTCATTTTTGTGAGAAATGGGTCAAGTGTGATGTTGAGTTTAAGCTTTGCATATTCGGCTATATATATATATACATATATATGTAAGCCCATTCGTGATACTACCTTAGGACTATGTATATATAACCGACAAAAGAATGGGAAAAACTAGCAAGGGTGAATGCCGAATGAGCCATAGGAGGTGTGGATGACTTTTATGCATGTGGGTGTGTGTGTATGCCATTTAGTTGGTGACATTCGGCATTTCTTAATTAACATTAGAGATGAGTGAATGAAATCGGCATGTGTATTTGTGAAAAAGCCGAATGTGAACTTGGATATTATTGAGTAATGTATGTGCTTTAAAATGATGGAATGGAGTGGATGCTTTAAATGTGTTATGAACAATTATAAGTTAAATTAAGGTTTGCTAAATTACCATTGTCATTGCCGAATATACAAACATACATATGCATGTGTAATTGAAGTATGAATGTTTAGCAAGATGGTTAAACTAGTTAATTTATCGATTTAGCTCAAGAAGCTAAAGGTGGAGAGGCAAGCAAGGGCAAAGAAAAGATCATCGAGTAACCGAGTTGGAACCGTCTTACCCAACACAAGGTAAGTCATTAAGCATATAGTTGGTATTAATTCAAATGGTCATAACGTTTATGTAATGATGCTGAATGGAATGAATAAATATATATATATGCATGTACGTATGTGATGATGAAAGTGTTGAATGAAAAGAAAAGAGGTGAGATGTATTGAGTTGTTGATCTCGGCACTAAATGTGCGGGTATAAACATTTATGACCATGAGATTTGCGCTACGTGTGCGGGTTTAAATTGTGCAGCACTAAGTGTGCGAATTGACTATGTAGCACTAAGTGTGCGAGTTTGACTATGTAGCACTAAGTGTGCGAGTTGACTATGTAGCACTAAGTGTGCGAGTTTGATTATGTAGCACTAAGTGTGCGAGTTGATTATATAGCACTGAGTGTGCGGACTTAATATATATTCTTGAATTATTATGGACACTAAGTGTGCGACACTATTGAGTCGATCACGGACAGCGGATCGGGTAAGTATCTTGAGTTCATGGCTAATAGGTGCTATGTTTATATTTGGAGTTGAGCTTGGTAAGTTGAACCTATGTGACAAATATACTTGAAGTCACGTACATAAAATTTATCGTGGAATGGGTGAAAGGCCGTTTAGTTGTATGGTTGTAACGAAAATAAAATGATTTATGAAAATGCCTTGAATATTCTATTGATGAGTATATGGAATGTGAATGCATGATTTGGTATGAGATTGAACCGATAGGTCGGAGGAACTATGGTATGGTTCGGTATGGATGGAGTAACTAGCCTCGTTCCATTTTGTTTCCTCTTGTGATAATGTTATTAATGGATGGTAGTGTATTGCTTATGACTTACTGAGTTATAAACTCACTCGGTGTTTCCTTGTCACCTATTCTAGGTTTCTTGGACTCGTCTCTTTTTGCGTGGTCGGGCCGTCATCGAAGTCATCACACCGGATAGCAAGTTTTGGTATTTTCTTCTTAGTCGGCTTAGGTGAACATTTCGGCATGTATAGGCTATTATGTTGTGTTTGAACTTTGGTATGTAAACTTTTAGCCATGCGAAAATGGCATAAATGTTCGGTTGGGTTTGGTTTCATAACGTTAGGTCGTAAATTTTGATGATTCGACCTTTTTATGCCATATGTCATGGTTAATTGTTTTGGTGTTAAAATTTATGATATGGCAATAATGTAGTAGGGAGAAGTTGACAATGATTAGCCTTGGCATGGTTAGTCATGATCATAATTTGTGATATGCATGAGGAATTATTAGTTGGATCAAGGAGTAAACATGAAGTGGGCATGGTTGCCTTCGTAACAGATGCTGGCAGCAGCAGTGAGGTGAGATTGAAAAATCACTAAAAATAGTAGGAATGGAATTGATTGATGAATAAATTATGTAATCGAAGCTCGATGAGTCTATTTTCGTATAGAAGTAACGAAAAGATCATATGGACAGTATGTTAAGAGAAAATCAGGTTCTCGCGGGACAGGGCCAGAACGGTTTCTGGATTCCCTGCTCCGACTTTGGAAATTCATTATAAATTAACCAGAGATAATTAGGAGTCGTACCATATATGTATAGATTCCTCTCTGAGTCTAGTTTCTATAGAAACAAACGGCATCAGTATTGAAGTTCTGTACAGGGAGATACCCAGGTCGTAACACGCAAAGGTCAGTGTAGTCTACCCCAGTAACTTGGGAGAATTTGTCTAATAAACTGTACTAATTTGCCCAACGAAAAATTCTAGAAAAAAACATGTAGATGGGAACATGAGTCTAGTTTCAGGGAAAAATCACGAAACTGATTTTCGAGTTGTGAAACTCAAGATATGATTTTTAAAGTGACAAGTACGCAGATTAGGCGGTGTCTGGAAAATATCTTTATAAGGGGTTTATAGTCTGTTAACACCTCGTGTTCGACTCCGGTGTCGGTCTCGGGTTCGGGGTGTTACATTTAATTGGTATCAGAGCTATGGTTTAGTCGGTTCTAGGACTACCATAGCACGTATGAGTCTAGCTATACATGCCTTAATGTTAATGTTTGAATGTGTGATGACTTCTGACGGTTGAAATGTTTTTGTTTTGATTAGTAAATGGATCCCGGTGTAGAAAGAACCCTAGCGGATGACGTTGAAAGTGTAGCGGCTGCTCCTGCACAAGGGACGCCGCCTGTTGAACCTCAGTCATCTGCGAATAATCAAGGTGAGGGGGCTAAACAAGCCTTCTTTACCATGATGAATGAGTGGGTCGCGCAATATGCCCGAACCAACCCGGCTGCCCAACAATTCCCGAATTTGAATAATCCACCCCAAGAGCCCGTAATGCCATCAGTCACTGATCCTGTGAGGCTGAGCAAGCCACCTGTAGACTTGATTAGGAAGCGCGGGGCTGAGGAGTTCAAGGCCATAGTTACTGATGATGCCGAAAGGGCCGAGTTCTGGCTTGATAACACCATTCGGGTGTTCGATGAATTGTCATGCACACCTGATGAATGTCTAAAGTGTGCTGTATCTTTGTTGCGAGACTCAGCCTACTATTGGTGGAGGACCTTGATTTCCATAGTCCCGAACGAACGAGTAACTTGGGACTTCTTTCAGACGGAATTTCGAAAGAAATATATTAGCCAACGGTTCATTGATCAAAAGCGTAAGGAATTCTTGGAACTCAAGCAAGGCCGTATGACAGTATCTGAATACGAACATGAATTCGTGAGACTCAGTAGGTATGCCCGGGAGTGTGTAGCTGATGAGGTTGCTATGTGCAAAAGATTCGAAGAAGGATTGAATGAAGATTTAAAGCTACTAATGGGTATTTTGGAAATAAAAGAATTCGTAACACTAGTCGAACGAGCCTGCAAGGCGGAAGAACTTGGAAAGGAGAAGAAGAAGGCTGAATTTGAAGCTAGAGACTATCGTAAAAGATCGACGAGTAAAGCTCCGTTCTCAGCTGTAAAGAAGTTCAGGGAGGACACTAATAAGTCGAGGACGACTGCGGGAATTTCCATCAGAGCAAGACCATCGACGGGCTCCCGAGCTACTTCGGTAGCTAGTGTGGGCAATAATCGTCAAGAGAAACCTGAATGTCCCCAATGCGGAAGACGACACCTAGGTGAATGTTGGGGTAAGTCTACTAACAGGGCCTGTTACGGATGCGGTTCGAAGGACCACTTCATTAGAGATTGCACGGAGCTTGATGAGAAGAATAAGATTCAAGGTGCAAGACCTAGTGGAGTGACAACTAGAGGTAGACCACCGAGAATTTTAGGAGGTAGGGGTGGTAGTCAGAGAGGGGCCTCTGATACGGCTGTTCGAGCCGAGAACCGCACTCCTGCTAGAGCATATGCCATCCATGCACGAGAGGAGGCATCCTCCCCTGACGTCATCACTGGTACCTTCACTCTCTTTGATACTAATGTGATTGCATTGATTGACCCTGGCTCTACTCATTCATATGTATGTGAAACCTTAGCATCCAGTAAGACTCTACCTGTTGAGTCTACTGAGTTCGTAATTCGGGTGTCAAATCCCTTGGGTCGTTACGTGCTTGTCGACAAAGTGTGTAAGAGATGTCCCCTAGTAATTCGAGGTTCTTGTTTTCCGGCGGACTTGATGCTTTTGCCGTTTGATGAATTTGATGTTATTCTTGGTTTGGATTGGCTGACCGCGCATGATGCTGTTGTAAATTGCAAAAGCAAGACTATTGATTTGAGGTGCGCAAATAACGAGATAATCCGAGTTGAGTCTGCGGACTTAAGGGGGTTGCCAGCTGTAATATCAGCAATGTTGGCCCAGAAATATGTGAGAAAAGGGTGCGAAGCATACCTTGCGTATGTACTTGATGACAAAGAGTTAGAAAAGAAACCCGAATCTGTGCCGGTGGTTTGTGAATACCCGGATGTTTTTCCTGAAGAGTTACCGGGCTTGCCACCTGTTCGGGAGATAGAGTTTGGTATTGAGCTTGTACCTGGAACTACGCCAATTTCGATAGCTCCGTATTGTATGGCACTAACCGAGTTAAAAGAGTTGAAAGCTCAGTTGCAAGAATTGATGGATAGAGGTTTTGCTCGACCAAGTTTCTCACCTTGGGGTGCACCAGTATTGTTCGTGAAAAAGAAGGACGGAACCATGAGGTTGTGCATTGACTATCGTCAACTGAATAAAGTGACGATAAAGAATAAGTATCCGTTACCACGTATTGATGATTTGTTTGATCAATTAAAGGGAGCATCAGTGTTTTCAAAGATAGATTTGAGATCGGGTTATTATCAGTTGCGGATTCGAGATTCGGACGTACCCAAAACTGCTTTCAGAATGAGGTACGGTCACTATGAGTTCTTGGTGATGCCGTTTGGGCTCACTAATGCCCCTGTGGTGTTTATGGATTTGATGAATCGGATCTTCAGACCATATTTGGATCGGTTCGTAGTTGTGTTCATTGATGACATCTTGGTCTATTCAAGAGATGAGACCGAACATGCTGAGCATCTGAGGCTAGTGTTACAAATTTTGCGGGATAAGCAGTTATATGCTAAGTTCAGTAAGTGTGAGTTCTGGTTAAGAGAGGTTAGCTTCTTGGGTCATGTGGTATCCGCATCGGGTATTCGAGTTGATCCGAGCAAAATTTCAGCCATACTTAACTGGAAGCCTCCGAGAAATGTTACCAAAGTTCGGAGCTTCCTGGGGCTCGTCGGTTATTACCGACGATTTGTAAAAGGTTTCTCGATGATAGCCACACCAATGACGAAGCTACTTCAAAAGGATGCTAAGTTCGAATGGACGGAGAAATGTCAGAAAAGCTTCGATCAACTGAAAACTCATTTGACTGAAGCTCCAATTTTAGTGCAACCCGAATCAGGCAAGGAGTTTGTCATATATAGTGACGCATCCCTACTCGGGTTGGGTTGCGTATTGATACAAGAAGGCCGAGTTGTGGCCTATGCGTCGAGACAATTGAAGCCACACGAGAGAAATTATCCAACCCATGATCTCGAACTAGCCGCCATCGTATTCGCTTTGAAAATATGGCGACATTATTTGTTTGGAGAAAAGTGCCATGTATTTTCGGATCACAAAAGGCTCAAATATTTGATGACTCAAAGAGACTTAAATCTGCGACAAAGACGTTGGCTTGAGTTGTTGAAAGATTACGAGCTTGTCATTGATTACCACCCGGGAAAGGCTAATGTGGTTGCGGACGCCTTAAGCTGGAAATCGCTGTTTGCTTTACGAGCGATGAATGTGTACTTGTCTGTTCTACCCGACAATGTGTTAGTAGCTGAATTAAAAGCCAAACCATTACTGATTCATCAAATTCGTGAAGCCCAGAAAGTTGATGATGAATTGGTTGCAAAACGGGCTGAGTGTGTTCCGAACAAGGAATCAGAGTTTCAAATGGATGATGATGATTGTTTGAGGTTCAGAAGTCGTTTGTGTGTTCCAAGGAATTCGGAACTTATTTCGATGATTTTGAATGAGGCTCAAAGTGGCCGAATGTCTATCCACCCGGGTAGTACTAAAATGTACAACGATCTGAAACGCCAATTTTGGTGGCCGGGCATGAAACGAGACATTTCTGAATTTGTTTTAAGGTGTTTAATATGTCAACAAGTGAAAGCGGAACATCAAGTGCCTTCAGGATTACTTCAGCCGATCATGATACCCGAGTGGAAATGGGATCGAGTCACAATGGACTTTGTGTCCGGACTACCATTGTCAACAAGTAAGAAGGATGCGATTTGGGTTGTTGTTGATAGACTGACTAAGTCGGCTCACTTTATCCCCGTGCGTACGGATTTTTCATTGGATAAACTAGCCGAATTGTATGCTTCTCAGATTGTGAGATTACATGGAGTACCTATTTCTCTCGTGTCGGATAGAGATCCGAGATTCACCTCGTGATTTTGGAAGAAATTGCAAGGAGCTTTGGGTACCAAGCTGCATTTTAGCACCGCTTTTCATCCACAAACCGATGGTCAATCCGAGTGGATAATTCAGATACTTGAGGATATGTTGAGATGTTGCATCCTCGAGTTTAGTGGTTCATGGGAACTGTATTTACCTTTGATTGAATTCGCTTACAACAATAGTTTTCAATCAAGTATTAAGATGGCACCTTACGAGGCTTTGTACGGTCGTAAATGCCGTACACCATTGTTTTGGACCGAGCTCGGTGAAAGTAAAATTTTCGGAGTCGATTTGATTAAAGATGCCGAACAGAAAGTAAGGGTAATCCGTGAAAGTCTAAAGGCAGCCACGGATCGTCAGAAATCGTATGCGGATTTGAAACGAAAAGACATTGAATATCAGGTGGGAGATAAAGTGTTTCTTAAAGTTTCGCCTTGGAGAAAGGTACTAAGATTTGGCCGAAAGGGCAAGTTGAGTCCGAGATTCATTGGGCCGTACGAAATATCCGAACGAGTCGGTCCAGTTGCGTATCGATTGATTTTACCCCCTGAACTTGAAAAGATTCACGACGTCTTTCATGTTTCGATGCTTCGGCGCTATAGATCTGATCCTTCGCACATAATTAGTCCGTCGGAGGTTGAAATTCAGGCTGATATGAGTTATGAAGAAGAGCCGATGCGTATCCTAGCTCATGAAGTGAAGGGGTTGCGAAACAAAAGGGTTTCCGTTAGTAAAGGTGTTATGGCTCAAACACGGGATCGAGGAAGCTACTTGGGAAACCGAGAGCTCGATGAAAGAACGATACCCAAACCTATTTACCGGTAAGATTTTCGGGGACGAAAATTTCTTGAGTGGGGGAGAGTTGTAACAGCCCAAAATTGACCCTAGTCGGGAAGTGGTTTCGGGACCACAAAACCAAGTCATAAAATTTAGTTAAAATTTTATTTACATATCTCATATGTGTGATAGTACTTGTGTGAAAATTTGGTGTTTTAATTTTTGTATTAGGAATGTGAATTTTGCTTGAAAGGATCTAGTTGAGAGACTTAGAAAATTTTGATAGGTAAATAAGTAAGGACCAAATAGTATTAAAATAGGAAAGTTTGGGTTTGCATGTCAAAGTGCCCAATTCTTGATAAGTGGCCGGCCAAGCATGACTCCATTCCTCCAAGTTTATGTTGTTTATTATTTAATATTGGTAAGTAAATTAAAATAAATTAAAGAAAGGAATTAAAAAGGAAGGGATGAATAAAATAAGGAGGGAAGAGGGAGTGTTCATCTTTTTTTCTTTGGCTATTGCCGTGAGTGAGGAGAAGGAAGGGAGATTTGGTTATTGGATTTTGGCTTGGAAGATGGCTAGAATGAGGTATGTATTGAATGATTCTTGAAAATCTATGCATGTTTGAGATGGTTAGTTCAAATTCTACTCATCCTATAGATTAGACTTAGGATTTTGAGGTTGAAATTCGGCCAAGAAGCTTGAAACTCTTAGTAGATGTGTTAATGTCATTAAAATGGATAGTAATGTAGGATATGGTGAGTGGTTAATTGCTTTTAACTTGAAAGTTGAGGTTAAAATGGGTTAAGTGATTGCCGAATCTAATTTAGGGGTGGAGGATTGTGTTCATGTTATATTGGATAGGTAGAGGTTGTAATGAGGTTGAAATTGTTGAATTGTTAGCTTGGTAACTAATAAAGTAATCGGCCATATGGGGTAAAAATGGCATGTTCATTTTAGTTGTTGTTTCATTTTTGTGAGAAATGGGTCAAGTGTTCATGAGATGAAATTGTGTGATTAGATAAATTAAAGGTAATAGTATAGTTGATGAATATATATAGATATACATATTCGCCCATCACTTAGGAGCTTATGTGATGTTGAGTTTAAGCTTTGCATATTCGGCTATATATATATATATACATATATATGTAAGCCCATTCGTGATACTACCTTAGGACTATGTATATATAACCGACAAAAGAATGGGAAAAACTAGCAAGGGTGAATGCCGAATGAGCCATAGGAGGTGTGGATGACTTTTATGCATGTGGGTGTGTGTGTATGCCATTTAGTTGGTGACATTCGGCATTTCTTAATTAACATTAGAGATGAGTGAATGAAATCGGCATGTGTATTTGTGAAAAAGCCGAATGTGAACTTGGATATTATTGAGTAATGTATGTGCTTTAAAATGATGGAATGGAGTGGATGCTTTAAATGTGTTATGAACAATTATAAGTTAAATTAAGGTTTGCTAAATTACCATTGTCATTGCCGAATATACAAACATACATATGCATGTGTAATTGAAGTATGAATGTTTAGCAAGATGGTTAAACTAGTTAATTTATCGATTTAGCTCAAGAAGCTAAAGGTGGAGAGGCAAGCAAGGGCAAAGAAAAGATCATCGAGTAACCGAGTTGGAACCGTCTTACCCAACACAAGGTAAGTCATTAAGCATATAGTTGGTATTAATTCAAATGGTCATAACGTTTATGTAATGATGCTGAATGGAATGAATAAATATATATATATGCATGTACGTATGTGATGATGAAAGTGTTGAATGAAAAGAAAAGAGGTGAGATGTATTGAGTTGTTGATCTCGGCACTAAATGTGCGGGTATAAACATTTATGACCATGAGATTTGCGCTACGTGTGCGGGTTTAAATTGTGCAGCACTAAGTGTGCGAATTGACTATGTAGCACTAAGTGTGCGAGTTTGACTATGTAGCACTAAGTGTGCGAGTTGACTATGTAGCACTAAGTGTGCGAGTTTGATTATGTAGCACTAAGTGTGCGAGTTGATTATATAGCACTGAGTGTGCGGACTTAATATATATTCTTGAATTATTATGGACACTAAGTGTGCGACACTATTGAGTCGATCACGGACAGCGGATCGGGTAAGTATCTTGAGTTCATGGCTAATAGGTGCTATGTTTATATTTGGAGTTGAGCTTGGTAAGTTGAACCTATGTGACAAATATACTTGAAGTCACGTACATAAAATTTATCGTGGAATGGGTGAAAGGCCGTTTAGTTGTATGGTTGTAACGAAAATAAAATGATTTATGAAAATGCCTTGAATATTCTATTGATGAGTATATGGAATGTGAATGCATGATTTGGTATGAGATTGAACCGATAGGTCGGAGGAACTATGGTATGGTTCGGTATGGATGGAGTAACTAGCCTCGTTCCATTTTGTTTCCTCTTGTGATAATGTTATTAATGGATGGTAGTGTATTGCTTATGACTTACTGAGTTATAAACTCACTCGGTGTTTCCTTGTCACCTATTCTAGGTTTCTTGGACTCGTCTCTTTTTGCGTGGTCGGGCCGTCATCGAAGTCATCACACCGGATAGCAAGTTTTGGTATTTTCTTCTTAGTCGGCTTAGGTGAACATTTCGGCATGTATAGGCTATTATGTTGTGTTTGAACTTTGGTATGTAAACTTTTAGCCATGCGAAAATGGCATAAATGTTCGGTTGGGTTTGGTTTCATAACGTTAGGTCGTAAATTTTGATGATTCGACCTTTTTATGCCATATGTCATGGTTAATTGTTTTGGTGTTAAAATTTATGATATGGCAATAATGTAGTAGGGAGAAGTTGACAATGATTAGCCTTGGCATGGTTAGTCATGATCATAATTTGTGATATGCATGAGGAATTATTAGTTGGATCAAGGAGTAAACATGAAGTGGGCATGGTTGCCTTCGTAACAGATGCTGGCAGCAGCAGTGACGTGAGATTGAAAAATCACTAAAAATAGTAGGAATGGAATTGATTGATGAATAAATTATGTAATCGAAGCTCGATGAGTATATTTTCGTATAGAAGTAACGAAAAGATCATATGGACAGTATGTTAAGAGAAAATCAGGTTCTCGTGGGACAGTGCCAGAACGGTTTCTGGATTCCCTGCTCCGACTTTGGAAATTCATTATAAATTAACCAGAGATAATTAGGAGTCGTACCATATATGTATAGATTCCTCTCTGAGTCTAGTTTCTATAGAAACAAACGGCATCAGTATTGAAGTTCTGTACAGGGAGATACCCAGGTCGTAACGCGCAAAGCTCAGTGTAGTCGACCCCAGTAACTTGGGAGAATTTGACTAATAAACTGTACTAATTGGCCCAACCAAAAATTCTAGAAAAAAACATGTAGATGGGAACATGAGTTTAGTTTCAGGGAAAAATCACGAAACTGATTTTCGAGTTGTGAAACTCAAGATATGATTTTTAAAGCGACAAGTACGCAGATTAGGCGGTGTCTGGAAAATATCTTTATAAGGGGTTTATAGTCTGTTAACACCTCGTGTTCGACTCCGGTGTCGGTCTCGGGTTCGGGGTGTTACAAAATCTATCCAGGTCAATTGAGCTTTAAATGAGCTAAAATGGCTATTGACATAATCAACATGACTTTTGGAGCTCCTTAGACCTAGGTGACACCAACAACTAGTTTATTAACATTGCCAATTCAGCTAATCAATTGGATTAAATGAGCTGAGTTGAATCTTTCAAGTAGAGGATCGGTCATAAGGTGTGAACATGTTTGTATTCCTCCTTCTGAAGTCGAATGTGCAGCAGCCAATTTAAATGAAGTTGTGGCGCATGAACAGCCCATGGTATGAGTAGCTGAATTTGATCAGCCTCCAAGGTGTGAACTCTTTTGCTAGCTAAATGGTCTAGTGTGAACTTGCTTTTGGCCTTTGCTCTCCACGAAAGGGCACTTGGAGGAGAGCAATTAGCAGCTCTCTAATTAAGCCGTCCATTGAACATGCAAAATGTATGTTTCTTCATTAAATGTCATCCCATGCATCTAGCTAGTTGATCAGCTGGTGTGAACACCTACAAACACATTTAAATTCAGTTAAGGATATATTCAAGACACCATTTAGGTTGTTTGAATTTTAGACACATTTAAGATGCCTGAACCTAGGACATAATGAATAGTTGTGTTAACTAAGACATATTAATAAACTTATGACATATTAATTGTTGAACTAAATGAAACACATTAAATTAACTTAAGACACATTAAATAACTAAAATAACTAAACAACATTAATGTTTTGTTCCAGTTACCGAATAGCTCAAAAAATAAAAATTAAAGTTCAGCTTTGAGTAAGCTGCATGGGACGCATGAAGTTGAAGTTCAGGACTAATCAATGAGGCCCACAACTTCTTCTCCCCAAGCTCGGTCAACGTAACACGAAAGGGCTTATTTGAACTTTTTATTCCTTGCACGAGTGATTAGCCCTTGGGGTAGCTCAATGGGATCGGCAGTAGCCTTGGACGTGATCGTATCAAGTTATAACTTTATTAATCTTGCTCAGACTCAAGTCAGATACCTAGATCAACCAACTTGTATGCCAACCTAGCATCGTAATGCATCATCGGATAAAATTGAAACAATCATACTGACACATAAATGCATCATCAAATGAATCAACACAATTATACCAGCTCACATAGTGCATCATTGGATATACCGAAGCAACTATATTGGCACACACAGTGTATCGTCAGATATCACCAGGTCCAGATTTTAGGTGTGTAACGCCCGAATTTTAGGCCTAGAAGTATTAGGTATTGAGTATGGGAACAATTAAGAAAATGCTCATAAATATTTATTTGTGTAAAAAAGTGACACAACTGTGTATTTGCTTCAGTGGTTAAGTATTCTGAGTGTTCTGGGAGTGTCTAAGAAGTCTTGGGTTCAAGCCTAAGCAGGTGCAAAAAGTTTTGTTTTTAAAGGAATAAGCACTATCTCTAGGCAGTAGGCTTTGAATTAAATTTGGGTAAAACATGACAAAAAGGGCTTGTTGGTCTAGGGGATAAGTGGCTTGATATCTATGCTTGAGGACTGAGGCTCAAATCCTAGTGGGTGCAGTGGAGTGTTTTATTTTTTTTGCTGTGCCATGGGAGTGTTGTGGTTTGACTGAAAGACCGAAATACTGAAGTGGTTGAGGGGAATTTGAATTGAAGAGGTGAAGGTTCGGTTTGAGTGATTTGAGGAGAGACTTGAGGAGAAAATTTGGGATGTTGAGATGGTGGAAAAGTTGTGCCGAATTGGTACTCTAATTAAGGAGAATTCCGCTTTGGTATGTTAGCTGTTCAAAAATTTTATGTAACAGCATGATTTAGACCCTAATTGAAATGATGGTTTCAGGACCACGAATCTGAGTTAGAAAAATATTTTAAAATTATTTTATGTGTTTATTTTGTGTAAATTTATATTTGTGAAAATTTTGTGACTTAATTTAGTCGTTTAGGTATCTGATTAAATAAAAGGACATAATCGCGTAAATTAAAATTTTGGAAGTTTAATGTATAAAGGGCCAAAATGCTATTGGCTTTTTAAATGGAAGCCTTTATGAGGTAATTACGCCATTATTAAAATGGGTGGACGGCAATGGACATTTATAAGTGAAATTATAATGTTTTTAACTAAGGTTAAAAAGGTAAAATAAATATTAAGTTATTATATATCTTATAACATAAAAATAAATAAAGCCATGTTCTTATATTATCATCCACCGAAAACATAAATAAAGGAAAGAAATAAGAGAAAGCTAGGTTCGACACTTACTCAAGCTAAATCAAGGTTCGTTTTTGTTCAGTTTTTTATAATTTCTACGTTTTTGAGATCGTTGCTTCGAGTACTACAAAACCCATGCTTGAATTCTTGATTTTGATAAATATTTTGAGTTATGCCATTGATGAGAGATTGTGCTTTTTGTTGTTTGATGATGAAAAATGAAAGATATGCTTTAGAATAACATGTTTTGTTTTGGAGTTTATGATAATTTTGAGTAATTAGGACTAAATTGCAAAAATAATAATTTACAGGACTAAAATGTGAAATAAATGAAACATATGGACTTGTATGAACACTAGGAATATTCGACCAAACATGGGTATAGGGAAATTTTGCATATATTGTGTTTTGTGCAATAGGGACTAAATTGTAAAAAGTGTAAATGTCAGGGTAAAATGGTAATTTTCCCATTTATGTGTTTTTGAACTAAATTGAATGAAAATATGTTTGAATGAGCTTAATTTGCATATGTTTAGATCAAGAACCAAATAAATTAGATTTGGATCGGGGGAAAACGAAAGTTGTCGACTAGCTGCCCTGTTCCCTTCTGTATCGTCTGAGGTAAGTTTATAAGCAAATAGATGTGCTAAATTGTAGTTAAGTGCTAAATATATATGCTAGTTGAAATGTATGAATTTATACATGCTATGGCCTAATATGATTAAGCATGGCCATTACATTTCTGAATTCATTTCGACCGAGTTACGACATCCGGAAGCCCCGTATGAACCTTAGGAATAGTTAGGATACATATGTCATGACATAGGATTCGGATATATGTGTACAAGAAAGACCATGCAATCGATATGTGACTCCAATATATGTGTGTGAGTAAGACCTTGTATGGGACTGTGGCATCAATATGTGACTACATGTAAGACAACGTTTGGGACGTTGGCATTGTACGATAAATGTGTGATTATCTGAGTGTCCTATCTAATTCCGAATGGTTCATCGGGAAAAGCTAAGTTGTGATGGAATGTATAAAATGAGCCAAATGGACAGGTATGGGTTAGCTTGTTGTCTACTTGAAATATGGTAAGTATGTAACTTGAAACATGTTATTTAATGCAAATGTGGATTTCATGTGAATTTAGTATGAGTATTGGGCCTTTGATACATATGTATATGTACTTATGACCATGCATATTTGGCCAAATAAGAGGTACATATTCATAATGTTTTATTATGATTTTCGAGCTTATTTTCATGAGTGTATGTATAAATGATTAAATAATGACTTCATAACTTTGGAAGTTGAATGACATTTGGTTAATTTTGCTTATGTGAGTATTCGGCCAAGATATAGAATGTGTATGAAAATGTATTAATTATGTATTCGTAATTTAAGTTTAAGCATGTATCGTTAGTACAATTTGGTTTGGTTTAAAAATGAGATATTTATATCATTATGCTATTTATTTGCTTCTAATTTACTAAGCTAAGTTACCTTACTCTGTGTGTACATGTTTACCTTGTTTTATAGATTTTGGATTCACGTTACAAGCTCGGGGATCATCAGGAAAGTTCATCACACTATCTACTACTTCGGTACTTAAAAAGTTGAACTTGAATTATGGCATGTATAGGCTAGATTAGATTTTGAAATAATGAACCTTGGATTATGTATATAGGCCATGAGAAAATGGCTTAATTTATATGTTGAATTCAGCTATGCTTGGTTGTGTTTGAATTCATTCGTGGTTATAGTGTGATGTGCTATGGATGAATGGTGTTGAGATAGGTGTTATATGTTTTGGAAATGGTTAATGAATATGGCTGAATGTGTGGCTGGTTCGGCTATGATATGCATAGATAAAAGTATATATGTGCATTAGGTTATTGCATTTAGTTAATGTGTTATAAGTGAATTGGGACCTAAAGTTGTTTAGCTATATCCGAACTTGATATAAATATGTTTTGATATGTTTATAACATGGTATGCAAGATTTATGTTTTGAATATATTACAATTTGTGATTCGGTTATACAAGGTATTGAGTTAGGAAAATGTTCCATGATTGTTTTAATCAATTATTTGGTATGAATTTATTTGTTAAATATGGTTTTGAACTAGGGCAAATACGTATTATGTAACTAAAACTCTAATAACATGATTAGTCAGTTATAATGTATTAAGTTGCATGAATAACTATTTGTTAAATTATGTAATAAGTTTTCAATTGATATTATTAAGAGTATGTCCAAAAGTTGATATTCGTATATGAAAATGGTGTAATTATATAAAATTGATGTTAAATATACTGTTTGGTTTAAGTGAATAAACATAGTTGTTTGATGTATTTTGGATGGAGGTTCATTATTAAACTACAGTTAACTATATGACTTATTTATAAGACCATTTAATATAGTTGATAATATTGTATGTTTTTGCTATTGAATAAAGTATTATGTAAACATTTTAAAGTGTTTAAGATGTGCTAGAGTAAAATAAGATATAAATGGTTTGATTTCTTCTAGGTATTCGAATATTATTGAGTTGCTTTTAATATGACTTGTACATTATATTATGTTTAATGAAATCATGATTATTATTTAATTGAATTTATGTTTTTTTATTATTTATATATATGGATATGACTTATATATATGTGTATGATTGTTTGTAAATGTGTTTTTTTGTTAATGCCTCGTAACCCTAATCTGGCGACGGACACGAGTTAGGGGTGTTACATTTTATTGTTATCAGAGCTACGGTTTAGTCAATTCTAGGACTAGCATAGAGCGTGTGAGTCTAGCTATACATGCCATATTATATACTGCGATAGTGTGATGACTTCTGACATTTGAAAATGTGTTTTCATATAGTAAATAAATCCCGGCAGAGCTATAGCTAATGATGTCGAGAGTGTAGTGCCTGTTCCCGCGCAAGGGACAGTGCCGATTGATTTTCGACTGATTTCGAGAAACTAGGAAGGAGAGGCTAGACAAGCCTTTTACCTAATGATGATGATGCTGAGCGGGCTGAGTTCTGGCTTGGTAATACTATCTGTGTGTTTGATGAGTTATCCTGTACCCCAAATGAGTGTCTGAAATGTGTCATATCTTTGCTTCGAGACACAGCATATCACCGATGGAATACCCTAGTATCGATGGTTCTGAAAGAGTGGGTTACTTGGGATTTCTTCTAGACTGAGTTCCGTAAGAAGTATATCAGTTAGAGATTTGTTGATCAGAAGCGTAAAGAATTTCTGGAGCTAAAACAGGGTTGGATGACCGTGACAGAGTATGAGCGAAAATTTGTGAGACTCAGTCGATATGCCTGAGAGTGTGCTTCTACTGAAGCCATAATGTGTTTTGAAGATGGGCTAAACGAATACATCAAACTGTTAGTTGGAATACTTAGATAAAAGAGTTTGTAGTACTGGTTGATGAGCCATAAAGCTGAAGAGCTCGGGAAAGAGAAAAGAAAAACTGACTTTGAAGCTAGAGATGCACGTAAAAGAACATCTGGTAAGTCATTCCAGTCTGCACCAAAGAAGTTTTGAGATGATCTCAGCTGTTCTAAAGCCACTTTGAGTTATTCTAGACGGGATTAGAGTAGACCACCTGTGAGCTCGGGAACTACCTCAGTAGCTAGTGTGGGAAATGTTAGATCAAACCAACTTGAGTGTAAACATTATGGCAAATGACATCTTGGCAATTGCAGATTGCTTGATCAAGCTTGTTTTAAATGTGGATCAATGGATCATTATATACTTGATTGCCTAATGTTAGTTGAAGAAAATCTAGTACAGAATACGAGATCGAGTAATACTGTAGCTCGAGGTAGACCACCTAGAAATGTGGGTAACGCGAGTGGCAGTCAGAGACGGGATAAAGATACAGTAGTCAGATCTGAGGCTCATACACCTGCTAGAGTCTACGCTATTCACGCACGAGATGAGGCTTCATCCTTAGATGTCATTGCTGGTACATTCACTCTTTATGATACTAATGTAATTACGTTGATTGATCCTGGTTCTACTCATTCCTATGTGTGTGAGACATTAGTATTCAGTAAGACTCTGCCTGTTGAGTCTACTGAGTTTGTGATTAAAATGTCAAACCCCTTGAGCCGGTGTGTTGTGGTTGACAAAGTGTGTAAGAATTGCCCCTTGATGGTTCGAGATTCGTGCTTTCCGGCTGTTTGATGTTGTTTCCATTTGATGAGTTTGACATAATTTTGGGTATGGACTGGTTGACTTTGCATGATGCTGTCGTAAATTGCAAAAGAAATATTATTGATTTACGGTGCTAGAATGATGAGATTATTCGTATTGAATCTAATGATCTAAATGGGTTACTAATAGTGATTTCTTCGATGTTAGCTCAAACACATGTGAGAAAAGGCTGCGAAGCTTACTTTGCATATGTGTTTGATAGTAAAGTGGTCGAAAGGAATATTGAATCAGTACCTGTTGCGTGCGAGTATCCAGATGTGTTTCTTGAAGAATTACTAGGTTTGCCACCTATTCAGGAGGTAGAGTTTGGTATTGAGTTAATGCCTGGGATGACTCCGATATCCATAGCTTTGTACAGAATGGAACCTATCAAGTTAAAAGAATTGAAAGCTCAGTTACAAGAGTTGACAGATAGAGGTTTCACGAGGCAGAGTTTCTCTCCTTGGGGTGCACCAGTACTGTTTGTGAAAAAGAAAGATGGAATTATGAGAATGTGCATTGATTATAGACAACTCAATAAGGTGACTATAAAGAATAAGTATCCGTTGCTACTGATTGATGATCTGTTTGATCAATTGAAAAGGGCTACAGTGGTTTTGAAGATAGATTTGAAATCAGGCTATTATCAGTTGCGAGTTAAAGACTCTGACATGCCAAAGACTATTTTTTGAACGAGGTACGAACAATACGAGTTTTTGGTTATGCCTTTCAAACTCACTAATACACCTGTTGTTTTCATGGATTTGATGAATCAAATCTTCAGACCGTATCTGGATCAGTTTATAGTTGTGTTTATAGATGACATTTTGATCTACATTCGTGATGAAGCTAAACACGCCGAACATTTGAAACTTGTGTTACAAACTTTGCGAGAGAAGCAGTTGTATGCAAAGTTTAGTAAATGTGACTTCTGGTTAAGTGAAGTTAGTTTTCTAGGCCATGTTGTATCAGCATCGAGTATTCAGGTTGATCCAAGTAAAATTTTAGCCATACTCGATTGGAAACCTCCTAAGAATGTTTCTGAAGTTCAAAGCTTTTTGGGACTTGCTGGTTATTATAGATAGTTCATGAAAGGCTTCTCTATGATTGCAGCCCCGATGACAAAGCTATTACAGAAATATGTTAAGTTTGAGTGGTCAGAAAAGTGCCAAAAAAGCTTTGATTAGTTGAATGCCCTTTTGACCGAAGCTCTAGTGCAAGTTCTGCCAGAATTGGGTAAAGAATTTGTTATTTATAGTGATGCATCTTTAAATGGTTTGGGCTATGTCTTAATGCAGGAAGGCAGAGTTATAGCTTATGCCTCGAGACAGTTAAAGCCACATGAAAGGAACTATCTGACACACGACCTAGAATTGCCAGCTATTGTGTTTGCATTGAATATATGGCGCCATTATCTATTCAGTGAAAATTTCATGTTTATTCTGATCAAAAAAGCCTGAAATACTTGATGACTCAGAAAGATCTAAACTTGAGACAATGTCGATGGTAGAATTGCTAAAAGACTATGAGCTTGTGATTGACTATCACCCAGGAAAGGCTAATGTTGTTGTTGATGCTTTAAGCTAAAAATCACTGTTTTCTTTGCGTGCAATGAACTTGCACATGGATATGTCTAATGATGGTTCGATAATAGCTAAATTGAAAGCAAGACCATTATTTGTTCAATAAATTTGTGATGCCCAGAAGGTTTATAATGAGTTGAAAGCAAAACGAGCTCAATGTGATTCAAATACTGATTCAGAGTTTCGTGTTGATGCTTATGGCTGTTTGAGATTTAGAAACCGAATATGTGTTTTGAGGAATTTAGAATTGATTCAGATGATTTTGAATGAAGTTCACAGTAGTCAGTTATCTATTCACCCAGGTAGTACGAAGATGTATAATGATCTGAAACAGCTCTATTGGTGGCATGGTATGAAACGAGACATTTTTCACTTTGTTTCAAAATGCTTAATCTGTTAACAAGTAAGAGCTGAGCATCAGGTACCTTCTGGATTACTTCAGCCGATCATGATACCTGAGTGGAAATGAGACAAAATTACTATGGATTTTGTATCTGGTTTACCGTTGACACCAAGCAAGAAAGATGCAATCTGGGTTATTGTGGATAGATTGACTAAATTGGCTCATTTTGTTTCGATATGTATAGACTACTCGCTTGATAAATTGGCTGAATTGTATGTTTCTCAGATTGTGAGATTATATGGTGTGCCTATTTGTATTGTTTCGGATAGAGATCCGAGGTTTACATCCCGGTTTTGGAAGAAACTACAAGATGCACTAGGTATGCAACTACATTTCAGCACTGCTTTCCATCCCCAAAGAGATGGTCAGTCTGAGCAAATCATTCAGATACTTGAGGATATGTTAAGGTGTTGCATTCTCGAGTTTGAAGGTACATGGGAATGATACCTACCTCTGATTGAATTTGCATATAATAATAGCTTTCAGTCGAGTATCAAAATGGCACCTTGTGAGGCTTTGTACGATTGTAAATGTCGTACACCATTGTATTGGACTGAGCTCAGTGAAAATAAGATGCACAGAGTCGATTTGATCAGAGAGACTAAACAGAAAGTGAAAGTGATTTGAGAAAGTCTAAAGGCAGCATCAGATCATCAGAAATCATATGCGGACTTGAAATGTAAAGATATAGTGTTTCAGATTAGAGATAAAGTCTTTTTGAAAGTCTCACCGTAAAAGAAAATACTCAGATTTGGTCGCAAAGGCAAATTGAGTCCGAGGTTTATTGGGTCGTATGAGGTAATAGAACGCATCGGGCTAGTTGCTTACAAACTATTGTTGCCATCTGAGCTAGAAAAGATCCACAATGTATTCTATGTTTCAATGCTTCACAGATATCGATCTGATCCTTCACATGTGATTAGTCCGGCTGAGATTGAGATTAAGCCCGATATGAAATACGAGGAAGAACCATTAGTAAAGGTACTGTGGAATAAACACGGAGTTGAGGAAGCAACATGGGAGCCAGAAGATACAATGAAAGAACGCTATCCAAATCTATTCACTAGTAAGATTTTTGGGGACGAAAATCCCTAAGGGGGAGAGTTGTAACAGCCCGATTTAGACCCTAATCGGAATGGTGGTTTTGGGACCACGAATCTGAGTCAAAAAAATATTTTAAAATTATTTTCTGTGTTTATTTTGTGTGAATTTATATCTGTAAAAATTTTGTGACTTAATTTAGTCGTTTCGGTATCCGATTAAATAAAATGACTTAATCGCGTAATTTAAAAGTTTGGTAGTTTAATGTATAAAGGGCCAAAATGCTATTGGCTTTTTAAATGGAAGCCTTTATGAGGTAATTAGGCCATTATTATAATGGGTGAACGGCAATGGACATTTATAAGTGAAAGTATAATGTTTTTAACTAAGGTTAAAAAGGTAAAATAATATTAACTTATTATATATCTTATAACATAAAAATAAATAAAGCCATGTTCTAATCTTATCATCCACCGAAAACATAAATAAAGGAAAGAAATAAGAGAAAGCTAGGTTCGACACTTACTCAAACTAAATCAGGGTTTGTTTTTGTTCGGTTTTTGATAATTTCTACATTTTTGATATCGTTGTTTCGAGTACTACAAAACCCATGCTTGAATTCTTGATTTTGATGAATATTTTGAGTTATGCCATTGATGAGAGCTTGTGATTTTTGTTGTTTGATGATGAAAAATGAAAGATATGCTTTAGATTAACATGTTTTGTGTTGGAGTTTTTGATGATTTTGAGTAATTAGGACTAAATTGCAAAAATAATAATTTGCGAGACTAAAATATGAAATAAATGAAACATATGGACTTGTATGAACACTAGGAATATTCGGCCAAACATGGGAATAGGGAAATTCCGCATATTTTTTGTTTTGTGTAATAGGGACTAAATTGTAAAAAGTGTAAATGTCAGGGGTAAAAAGGTAATTTGCCCATTATGTGTTTTTGGACTAAATTGAATGAAAATATGTTTTAATGAGCTTAATTTTAATATGTTTAGATCAACAACCAAAGAAATCAGATTTGGATCGGGGGAAAACGAAAGTTGTCGACTAGCCGCCCTGTTTCGTTCTGTATTGTCCGAGGTAAGTTTACAAGCAAATAGACGTGCTAAATTGTAGTTAAATGTTAAATATATATGCTGGTATGAAATGTATGAATTTATACATGCTATGGCCAAATATGAGTAAGCTTGGCTATTACATTTCTGAATTCGTTTCGACCGAGTTACGACGTTTGAAAGCCACGTATGAGCCTTAGGAATAGTTAGGATACATATGTCATGACATAGGATTCCGATATATGTGTGCTAGTAAGACCATGGCATCGATATGTGACTCCGATATATGTATGCAAGTAAGACCCTATCTGGGACAATGGCATTGATATGTGATTACATGTAAAACCACGTCTGGGACGTTGGCATTGTACGATAAATGTGTGATTATCCGAGTGTCCTATCCAATTTTGAATAGTTCATCGGGAAAAGATAAGTTGTGATAGAATGTATAAAATGAGCCAAATGGATAGGTATGGGTTTGCTTGTTGTCTACTTGAAATATGGTAGGTATGAAACTTGAAATATGTTACAAATTATGTATAATGAAAATGTGGATTTCATTTGAATTTAGTATGAGTATTGGGCCTTTGATAAATATTTATATGTAATTATGACCATGCATATTCGGCCAAATAAGAGGTACATATTCATAATGTTTTATTATGATTTTCGAGCTTATTTTCATAAGTGTATGTATAAATGATTAAATAATGACTTCATAGCTTTGGAAGTTGAATAACATTTGGTTAATTTTGCTTATGTGAGTTTTCGACCAAGATATAGAATGTGTATGAAAATGTCTTAATTATGTATTAGTAATTTAAGGTTAAGCATGACTAACGTTGGTCATGGTTTTGTCATTTGTTTTAGGTACGGTTCATCTCAGGAGAGGTTGCGAACCTAGAATCCTTTCAGGTGTGTAAACACTGCCCAAACTGTAACTCGGCAAAAGCTAAAAAATACGACTATTGACGCTACACGGGCGTACGCTCGCTCGTGTGATAGATCAAACACGTAAAACATGCACATTTGATCGTAGAGGCCACCATGAGCGATTTTATGGGCTTAGGTCGTTCTGGGCCACATTGTGCCGGAATGGACCGTGTGGGTTCCACGGGCTTGTGGGCCCTATGCGGGTAAACTACACAAATGTGTGGAGATTATTGGGCCAGGTGTATAGTTTACACGGCCAAGGCCATTTTTGGGCTTTGTGGGCCACACGGGCGTGTAGGCCCGTAATGGCCCGCAATATAGGCCTTGGGCCCATTTTCACTGTTTGACTGTTAATGTTGCACGGGTCGCCCGAGACGAATGTGGACCTTCAGTTGGGTTGATAAGCGTACCTGGACCCTTAATCGATAGAATGTCTATTTTTCCCTTATGAGGTGAAATGACTGTTTTGCCCTTATGTGGAAAAATAACAGTTTTCCCCCTATTTGGTAAAATGACTGAAACGCCCTTACATGGTAAATTGACTGTTTTACCCCTATGTGAGGTATTTATATATATGTACAAGTATGACTATATTTTAGCTTGCTATTTAAACTGTAATGGATACATGTATGATTCTATGATATGACATGACATAACTTATGATGCATTGCATGAGGATGGGTTTATTATGATTGGAGGAAGTGTACTGTATTGGCGGCTCTACTACAAATCACTAATGGATTTAAGCCTATTTTACTGGCAGCTCTGCTGCAAATACTGTTTAGTGCCGCAATCAGAGCTATTTTGGAGTGTAGGGATGGGTGAGTTGATTTTATCCCCACATGGAGTGTAGGGCTAGACAGAGTGGAGTGTAGAGGCTGGTTAGGTACGACTTGTGTAACATCCCAAAATAGGGCCTACTCCGAATAGTGGTTTTGGGACCACAAATCTGATGTTAAAATATTGTTTTTATGATTGTTATGAGGTTTAGAATATGAATATATGCTTTTTTCAAAGTTTTATGAAGAAATTCTAAGTATAACATGTCCAATTAGAAATTAGGGACCAAATTGAATAAGTTGAATAAGTTGCATAATTTGTGTTTTAGAAGAAATTTGTAAGAAATTGCATTGGATTATTAATTAGGAGGTCTTAAAGAGCAATTTTCCCAATTTCTAAGTTTTTGGACAAAAATGGGCTTGTATGGGAAATTTTAAAGGAAAGACATTAGGGGCATTTTGGTTATTTGGTATATTAATGAAATAAAAAGGAAGAATAAGTCAAAAATTAGCTTATTCTCTCCATGTTGCTGCTAAAAGTTTAGGGTTCTCCATAGCTAGGGTTTTCAAGCTTTCCAAGCTCTATAGTAAGTGCTCCCAAGCCCGTTTTTAATATTCTTCGTATTTTTGAAATCCCGGTAACTTGCTCTCTCTTTTTCTACCCATATTTCATGCTAGGCTTCATGTTTAGAAATTTAACCATGCATGAGAAGCTTATGTTTTGATGATTTATGGAGGGATATGAGAGTTTAAAGGATGGTAAACAACTTTTACTAAGTAGATTTTCATGAAAAGGGCTTTAAGGACTATTTTGTAAAAGTTGTAGAAAAGGGTAGAAAGATGTGAAAGGAAGGTAAATGTGGGTTGTTTTGAACATGAAAAATGTTGGACTAGGCTTGGGTAACTAATAAATCTCATACATTGTATTATCCGAGCCTAAGGACTAAATTTCAAATATATGAAAGTATAGGGGTAAAATAGTAATTTTACCCAAGTATGAATTTTGGGTCATTTTGAGTAATGTATGTATTAAACGAGCTAAATTTTGTATTATAGATCAAGAGAATCGAGATACGAGCGTTGATTAAAGAAAGAACAAGGTTTAAGAGGTTTAGGCTTGATTTCTAATATTTTGTACTGAGGTAAGTACATATGCAAATAAATACATTAATTATTATTATTAAATGATTTATTGATACTTGTATTGTGACAGCTCTAATTTAACCCTAATCGAAAAGTGGTTTTGGGACCACAAAACTGAGTCACAAAAATAATTAAATGTTATATTATATGTCTATTATATGTGAAATTGCATGTGTGAAAATTTCATGCTTTGATTTTTTCATTTGGATGTGGAATTGTTAAAAAGACTTGTGTGATAAAACTTAAAAATGTGATAGGTAGAATTTAGAGGGTCGAATAATGCATGGTATATTACAAGGAGGACTTGCATGTCAAATGGACCACTATTAAATTAGTAGACGGCAATGATGATAGATGATAAGTAATATATGTATTTTGTGTTAGTAAAATAATAACTTAATGGATATTATATGCATTCCATATTAGTATTATTATATTTAATGATTTTATTAGAGGAAATATATTAATTAATAAAAGTAAATAGGTGATGAAAACAAAGTTTTCATCCATTCTTTCTTTCATTTGCCAAAATCTAAATAACAAGGTAAAAAAAAGGCTCTTTGATATTCGGCCTTGGTGAATCTAATTGGAAGTATGTTTGATTTTATTTCTTGATAATTTATGTGAAATTGAGTTAATTGCTAAGCTCCTTTCATAGCCCATGACTCAATTCTTGTTATTGGTTTGAAGTGACGCATTCGACTATGGGTTGTTTGAGTGTCTTTGAAGGTGTTTGATGTTTTTGGTATTAAATGTGATGATAGATGAGTTGAGCTTGATGAATAAGGATAGTTGTGGTTAAATAGATAAATGGTAATCAGCTATTAGAGTATAATGCAAGAACTGTACATGGTAGTTTAAAATAAGGCTTGAATGAGAGATATAACTGCCGAATGATCAAATAGTTAATGAATTGAATAAATGTTTAAAATGTTATTCGGGTATTGGTGTTAAGTTGTAAAAAATTCTTGTTAATTGTTGGAAGTATGTGTTTATTTGTTAAATTAGCTTATTCCATGGTCGATGTAATATTTGGTCAAGGAATAGTTTAATTGAATAAATAAAAGATGAGGGCATTCGGTCATGGTGTTATGTGCTAGCATGGTATGTATATGTGATTTAGGTGAAAAATGATAATCGATTATTGTGTTATAGTAAGTGATTTTGTTAAATGTTAAAAAAAATATTTAAATGATAATTCTGTTTGAATAATTACCTAATGACATTTTGGTGAATGAAATGAGTGATTGTTTGCAAAGTGAGATTACTGAAAGTCTGAATTAGATGATTATAGTAATCGACTAATGTGTTCAATGTGGACTTAAGAAATTAATTGGAAAATTTGTTGTTTATTTAGGTGACAGAAAGTATGAAATGGTCTTATGTGATACGTCTATATAAGTAGATGGAAATGAAGTGTCGTATATTTTTGTGTATGGGATTAATTGCACTTTGATTATAATGTGCATGATTATTAGTATGCTTAATATGTGTGAAAGCCGAATATACTCATGATACAATGCTAGACTAGTTGAACAATATGTGTTAAGGGAACGTGAATAAATATCTATTTGATGAGCTATATATTCGGCTATATGGTTAAGATATGTATATGAAATTATGATAAGCCATATGAGTTTTGTGTTTGTGTATGTGAACTAGGTATACAATGAATATTCGACTATGAAGGTTAAAGGTTAAGTCATAAGAATTTTGGTGATATACATATTCGGTCATTAGGGTTATATGTACTTTGGCTATGTGGGTTATGTGTTAAGGTAAGTTACTTATTTGATATGTGTATTCGGTCATAAAGGTGTACATGAGGAAATGTTAAATTAATTGTATTAAATTGCTTAATGATTAAAAATGTGTATGCCCATTTTGTATTTGAGCTAAAAGTAGCTATATGATCTATTAAATTTCTTGTCATATTCGGCCATAAGCTAGCATGACGGGACTTTAATAAGTTAAATTTGTTTGAATTAGCTCAAGAGCATAGAGAACCAAGGTTGGACAGGGGAAAAGAGAAAGTAGTTGAATAGCCGATCCGATACTGTTCGAAAATATTCGAGGTAAGTTTTAAGTAGTTAAACATAAATAATATTCTATAATGACATGACATATTATGAGAATTAAGTATTACTTGTAATGTATGTATATGGCCAAATGGAAAATATAATATGGAAGTAAAATGTGATATGCTTTTATGATCAAATGATAAGTGTTAGATGAATATGAGTGAGATGTTATGTGTAAACTATCAAATGATAAGTGTGAATGATGAAATGAAATAAAAGTGAATAAAATGTAGGATGATATATTCGAAAGATGCTAGTAGCTAATTTGGTACGATTGTGTTATATGAAACTTGTTGATTTGAATATTGTACGGTACTATTTGGGCCTTTGAGCCTAGCAGGCTATGATGCCGGTGAGATACTATTCGGGCGTTTGAGCCTAACAGGCTATAATACTGGTGAGATACTATTCGGGCCTTTGAGCCTAGCACGCTATAATACCGGTGAAATGATATCGGGCTTCGATCCTAGCAGGCGAAATGCCAATGGATGAATTCGGGTTTAAAACCTAGCAGGCTAAATGCCGGTGATTTGATAAAAGTCTAAGACTAAGATACCTCGTGTTAGAATGACAAATGAATACATTCAATACGTTAAGTTGGCCAGGTACGTATTATGTACCTATATGTGAGTTTGATTTGAATTGAATCATAAGTGTATAATGTGATACATATGTGAATAAAGGTTTTAACTATATCTATGATCATGATACATTTGATCAAGGTGTGAAAGTATGTGAAAGTATTTGATTTATTTATGTTATATGAATTCAGATTAAGTGAAATAAGAATGCTAAATGTGCATTATGTGCTTGTGTATATTCGGCCAAATGGCAATATACCTAGAAAATGGCCTTTTGAGAAATTAAATGATCGAAGTATAATTGAGTTTATTTGTTTGCATTGCTTAAAACTTACTAAGCTTATGAAAGCTTACTCCGCTTATTACGTTTCTCTATTTTATAGATTGTTGACTCTAGTCACTTGCTCGGGGGGGATCGTTGCAACTCGTCACACTATTTATCATTGTGGTACTACTATGTTTTGGAGCTAGTATGGCATGTATAGAATAGACTTAAGTGAATGATATTTTGAGATATTGTTGTATATAAGCCATGTGAATATGGTAACTTTTTAATGTTAGTATAAGTCTGAATTTCAATCTTTGATTGTGTTTGGCTATGTATATAATTGTTAATGAACTTATGTAAGTGTGAATGTACAAATGTAGTGTTTTGGATTGGTAACTCTTCATAACCCACTCCGGCAACGGATACGGATTATAGGGGTGTTACATGTATGCTTAATATGCTTATTTGGCTATGTTGATAATATAACATGTTTTGATGCTTTGCTATATGATTATGAGACGTTGGCCATGTGAAAGAAACCAGTATGCAAGTACGTTCGGTAAAGGTTTGGAAGTCTAAAAACCCGTTTGAACCTTAAGAATAGTTAAGGATACAAGTGACATGTCACTAGGATAGTTATGTGTGTTATGAGCTCATTTAATATGTGATACATGCTAGGGTCCGAGTGCTGGGTATCTTGAGTTGTGTTCGAATACTCTTTTAGCTCTTTGAGTAGCCCCGTTGAGAGTGGCATGTGATTCTGTGATATGAGGCACTTCGGTGCACATTTTGTCAGGTAGCCAAGGCTACGTTCAGGCATTTCGGTGCATTTCTTCCATGTGTCTGAATCATATTCCAAGTGTTGAACGAGTAACATAATATGAATTCCGAAAGTAAATTTTAAATAGGCTATATGTGTGCAAGATGGCACAAGTATGTAACTAAAACCTATGAGGACTTAGTATATGATGATATTATGAAAGATATGTAATTGGATAAGCATGTGCATATGACTATGGAAGGTAAGTATACATATGACCTGATGAAAAGTATCATAATGGATAAGTAATTATGCATAGATTATCAATAATTGCAAAAATGTAGATTATTTTTATGTGAACTTACTAAGCTTTATAGCTTATCCTCCTCTCCTTTCCCTTCTCTTTAGATATGTCAAGCAAGCTCAAAGAATCGGGAGACGTCGGAGCTTAGATCACACTATCTTCAAGGATTTTGGATATAAAAGGGTTCAATTATTTTGGCCATGGCATGTATAGGAAACTTGTTTATTTTGTGTATATGTATCATGTTGAAGTAGCCAAGTGTAATGGCTTATTTGGGCATTGATTACTTTGTATGTGGCCATGTGATTTGGTCCATATTAATGATTGGGATGTAGCCCTAAGTTTACCTTTACATGCATACAAAGATGTGTATGTGTTGGTTTGATGGATGACTATTTATTTGCTAGTATGTGGTTGCATATTTAGCACTCATAATGGATTGATAAGAAGGAATATGGTAAACCATGAAATTGGTGTGGAATGACTAAAAGATAAGGCTATGTGAATACTAATGGACTAGTATGAAAAGGGGTCATAGTGAGGCTATAATGTTGCATGTTTAAGTGTCCAAATATATCATGGGATATGCCATTGAACATATGGAAGTTTATGATTGTTTAAGGGTGACCAACGGCTTGGAAAGTAGCCTCTAAATGGTCCACACAGGTAGACACACGGGCAAGTGTCTAAGCCGTGTGTGACACACGGTCAGCCCCATGAGTGTGTCGTTCGGTCGTGTGTCCCCTGCACCTTGAATTTTAGGTTAACATGTATGGTAGTAAACATACGGGCAAAGACACAACCATGTGTCTCAACCATGTGAAGCACACAGCCTCTGGACACGGGCTTGTGCTTGGCCGTGTGCCTCAAATTTGTATGATGATGTCATAAATAGAATGCTAGCTAAAATCACACGGGCTACCACACGAGTGTGTCCCAGGCCCTGTAAGGGACACAGGCATGTGCTCGGCCGTGTGAAAACCCCTGTAGGTTCGAATTGGAAAATAAATCTAATAATTCCACATGGGTGTGGGACATGGGCGTGTCCCCAAGCACACAGGCGTGTGCATTGCCTCCACACGGGCGTGTGAAGCCTTAACCTAGAAATTTTCTTACAATTTCTATGAGTTCTCATTTAGTCCTGGACCACTAATGATGTATGTTTTCAGCCTTGTAGGTCCATAATAGGTACAAACTAACATTAATTGATTGGTTTTAGTTTGAATGAAATTTTGTAGCCCGGTTCTGTATGTTTGGTTCTGCTTAAGTTCGGTAATGCCTCGCACCCTGTTTCAGCATTGGATACAGTAAAGGGTGTTACATTTATTGGTATCAGAGCTACAGTTTAGTAAATTCTTGGACTACGTAGCATGTGTCTGTGTCTAGCTATACATACCATGCGTAAATTGTGATAGTGTGACGACTCCTGATGATATTAAACTGTGTTTTTCATATAGTAATGGATCTCGACCGAGCTGTAGCAGATGACGTAAAAAGCAATGCACCAGCCCCCACTCAAGGGACGGTGCCTGAAGAAAGTAAACCCATAACTGGGAGCCAATGTGGGAGGCTAGAGAGGCCTTCTTCCAAATGATGAAAGATTGGTATGTTGAGTTCGTCCGTGTGAACCCAGCAGCTCAGACGCAACCTCCTCTACCCCTCTGAACCCTCAGCCTGTACTCGTGAAGCCCCGAGGTATAAATTTTATGAGATTTTTTAAAACTCATGTGGATAAGATTCGGAAACAAGGAGCAGAGGAGTTTAGAGCTAACACTGAGGATGATGCTGAGAGAGCCAAGTTTTGGCTCGAGAATTCTATTCGGGTGTTTGACGAACTATCTTGTACACTTGAAGAGTGTTTGAAGTGTGCTATTTCATTGTTGAGAGTTGATGCCTACCATTGGTGGAAGACTTTGATTTCTATTGTGCCTAAGGAGGCAGTTACTTGGGACTTCTTTAAAGAGGAATTTCGGAAGAAGTAGCGAGAGGTTTATTGACCAAAAACGTAAGGAATTTCTTAAACTTAAATAGGGTCGCATGTTGGTTACCGAATATGAACAAGAGTTCATCCGACTTAGTAAGTATGCCCGAGAATGTGTGCCCACTGAGGCTAAGATGTGAAAGAGGTTTGAATACGAACTTAATGAGGATATCAGGGTGTTAGTGGGCATCCTTGACTAAAGGAATTTGTTGTGCTCGTTGAACGGGCTTGTAAGGATGAAGAATTGACAAGTGAGAAAAAGAAAGCCGAGTTGGAAGCTAGAGATATACGAAAGAGAATGATTATAGATCAGGTCCAACTTAGTCTAAGAAATCTAAATATGTGTATTTTGGTTCTTATGCTTCGACAGGACGCTCTCATGGAAATCGTAAGAAGCAAAGTTCAGGTTTCTGGACTCAGGCTACATCAGTAGCTAGAGTAGGAGACGCTAAACCTCGTTGACCCGGGTGTGAATACCGCAAAAGACGTCATTTGGGCTCATGTAGGAGGAATGATGGGACGTGTTATAGATGTGGTTCTCAAGACCACTTTAGTAAGGACTATCCCGAGACGGATAAGAGATTTTAGAATGCAAGATAGAGTGGTTTGGCTTCAAAGGCGAGACCCTCGAAAAGTGCCGGTACTAGAGCTGGCAATAAAAATACGACACGAGAGACGACAGTTCGATCTGAGGTTAGGGCTCCGGTTAGAGCCTATGCCATACGAGCACGTGAAGAAGCATCTTCGCCTGACATAATCACTGGTACATTTTCTCTTTATGACATTGTTGCTATTGCTTTGATAGATCCAGGATCTACACATTTGTATGTATGCATGAAATTGGCATCTAGCTTGAATTTACTCGTGGAGTCTACAAAATTTGTGATTAGAGTGTCAAACCCATTAGGCAAGCATGTCTTAGTTAAAAAGTATGCAAGAAATGCCCTTTGATAATTAGAGGTCTTTGTTTTCTAGCCGACTTGATGTTGTTGCCATTTGATGAATTTGATGTTATTTTGGGTATGGATTGGTTGACACTTCATGGTGCTATAGTAGATTGCAAATGGAAAGTTGTGGAATTCAGACATGAGAATGGTGAAGTCCTTCGAGTCGAATCAGATGAACTTAGTGGCTTGCCAATCGTAATTTCTTTGATGACAGCTTAGAAATGTATGAGAAAAGGATATGAAGCATATTTGGCTTATGTGTTGAATACAAAGGAATCTAAGTTGAAAGCTAAATCAGTGCCTATTGTATGTGAGTTTGTGAATGTGTTCCTTGAAGAATTGTCGGGTTTACCCCCGGTTAGGGAAGTTGAATTTGGTATTGAGTTAATGTCAAGGACTGCACCTATCTCTATTGCTTCATATAGGATGGCTCCGACGGAGTTAAGGGAATTAAAGTCATAGTTGCAAGAATTGGTTGACAAGCTTTGCGAGACCCAGTTTCTCACCTTGGGGTGCTCCCGTGTTATTCGTAAAGAAGAAGGATGGTTCCATGAGATTATGTATTGATTACCGGCAACTTAATAAGGTAACGGTTAAGAAAAAAAAAACCATTGCCAAGAATTGATGATTTGTCCGTGTAACTTTCTGACTTGGAATAAAATTGAAAAATTAACTCCAATATTTACATGGCCTAGGACATGAGCGTATGTGCAAGCCGTATGTGCCACACAGCCGTGTGGACCATTTTAAGCCATATAACCGTCGAATTTTTGAAAATTTAAGTCTTAATATCCACATAGCCGAGGACACACCCGTGTGTCCAGGCCATGTAGCTCAGATGGCCATGTCGCCAGGCCGTATAACTCATTGCCGAACCCCTTATTGTGCACACGGCTTAGGACACGCTCGTGTGTCCAGGCCATGTGGGTCAAAAAACATATTTTTTTTTTTCAATTTTAAATTAGCATACAATGGAATTAAAAGAATTAGAAAAAGTTAAATATTCAGGTTACCTCCCAAGAAACACTTATTTAAAGTCTAGGATTGACTTACCTTATATTCGCAAGGTTATAGTGGTTCGCGGAGCCGGGGCTCCTCTTTCTCATTTTAATTCTATGATAAAATTAAGGTTTAAGTCGAGTAATATATAACTTAAATGTGCTAAATTCAGAATGACTGTACTGTATGGGAAGACGTTCAGTACCATAAAAGGGTTTGATCCGTTTGCATCAAGCTCTGAAGTGGCAATTCATGGATCTATTTTGTCTAGCAATACCTTGTCCCCAACCTTAAATTGATTCATCACATTCATATGCTCATCATTATGTTGCTTTGGCTCTTCATTGTGTATTCTCGGTTTCTCCTTGACATGTGTTCGCCATTCATCTAGTTCATCGATTTGTAACATTCATTCATCATAAATCATTTTGTTTTTGTTGCATAGACTGAAATGTGGCTCCATTATATTTTTTCGAGAGGTTTCATGCAAAGAAGGTTGAGTGACATGGTTACTCACATTAACAGAACTTGTAAAATCATCTCGATCACTAGATGTTTTGACAAAATCACGAGCTTGGAGAGTAATCGTTTCGTCACCTACACAAAGAACTAATTCACCCGTACCAACATCAATAATAGTTCTAGCAGTTGCTAAAAAAAGCCAACCTAGAATCAGAGGTACGTCACTATCCTCATCCATGTCTAAAACACCAAAATCAACTGGGAATATGAATTTATCAATTTTTATAAGTACATCTTCAATAATACCCCTAGAAAATCTAATGGTACCATCTGCTAATTGAATACTCATCCTAGTTTGTTTGGGTTTCCCAAGACCTAATTGCTTATACATTTTAAAGGCCATGACATTAATACTAGCCCCTAAATTAGCCAAAGCATTATCAATATTTAAACTACCAATTAAACAAGGAATATAAAAACTCCCTGGATCTTTTAGTTTGTTGGGTAGTTTATTTTGCAATATGGCAAAGAAACTACATTTAGCTCCATAGTCGACGAATCATTTAACTTCCTTTTGTTTTCTAAAGCTCCTTTAAAAATTTTACATAGTTTGCCATCTGCGAAAGACTTTCAACAAATGGTAAGTTAATATGTGTTCTTTTTAGAAGTTTAAGAAATTTACCAAATTGTTCGTTCATTTGGTCCCTCTTCGTCCCGTTAGAATATGGCACTCGAGGTTTATATTCCTTAACAACTGACTTTTGTTCTTTCTAGCTTACCTCAACCTCATTGTTATTTACCACAATTTCCTGCCATGGTTCTGGTCCAGATTCAACTAACCCTTCTTCATCTCGCATAATAATTGCATGAAGTTGCTCCATTGGGTTAGTTTTGGTTTTGCTAGGCAAACTACCTGGTGGTATTTTCGAAATCAATTTAGCAAGTTGACTGATTTGATTCTTGAGTCCTTGAATTGACGCTTGTTGATTTTTAAGTGTTGCATCAGTGTTTTGAAAGTGGGTTTCTGACACCGAGATAAAATTCGTCAACATCTCTTTGAGATTCAGCTTTTTCTCTTGCTGATAAGGTTATTGTTGGAAGCCTGGAAGGGTTGTGTTCTCTGATTTCCTTGACCACCCCAAGAGAGATTGGGATAGTTTCTCCAACCTTCATTATAGTGATTACTGTAAGGGTTATTTTGAAGCTTGAATTATTACCCATATAATTGATTTGTTCGTTCTCTGTGCTAGGAGCGAAGGGTAAACATTCTAGATTATTCATTCCTCCTCCATTCGTATAGCATTACATCATCAGATGTACTAGGATAGAAACATATAAACCATAAACTTTTCTTATGTAATTGTTCTACCTGATTTGATAACATGGTGATTGCATCTAAGTTGAAAACACTTGCTACTTTCATCAACTTTATCCTCATGACTTGCCACTAATAATTATTCAGTGTCATCTTCTCAATTAATTCATAAGCCGCTTCGAGTGTTTTATTATTTAGAGTTCCACCGGCTGCTGCATCAATTTACTGCCTCGTTGAATGGTTCAAACCATTGTAGAAGGTTTCAACTAGTAGCCATAGAGGTAACCCATGGTGAAGGTACCTTCTTAATAAATCCTTATACCTCGCTCATGCATCATATAACTTCTCTAAATCGATTTGTAACACCCCAAACTCGGTCTAGACATTATGGCCGAATCTGGTGTGTCATATCAAACCATTTTTCAAATTTGATCTTTCCGATGAAAATCCATTACTGAATCTAAATTCCTTTATTATTATTAAACTAAAGTTCTCATCAAAACGTTTACCAATTTGTTTGCCTTTGGTATATTACCTCATTAAAATCACGAAGCATTTTGAAACTTTGTTGTTGGAAGCTCGGTTCCTTAGAAAATCATGCATTTTGAAATCTCAGTTTCTAGACTAGCAGTTTAGTATAAGAATCACAATCCAATTAAAACTTAAACCCACCAACAGCTTATACATAAATTAAAACCAAACGAAATCTAATTGCATTAAAGAAACAGAACAGTAATGTGGTCATCTCTGAGTCCCTCGCAGCTCCAAACCATCTAAGCTTAGGGATTACTTGATTGGAGACTAGAGTTAATCCATACTCCGAGCACTCTTAGCCGATGCCCAACCCAAACGAGCACGCCATAAAGCGAAGGGATCAGCCAAGAAAGGTACTTCTACTCTCCTCATGGTTCTCTCTATTTAAAGCCAGCTTCGCATCCTCTCTTATGTTAGCTTCCCGATGTAGGATCCCTCCAACATCAGAGTTTAAATTCAACACCAACTCTTGCCGCCCCTTGTTACCTTAATAATTGCTCTTTGATTGCCATGAGTTTCGAACCCTGGACCTCCTTGCCAACTCTATACGCCACCTTGCCACTTCACCACAGGCTCTTTTGTGTTAAAAACGTCCATAATTAACTTTAAGACATATGTGCCAGCATCCAGATTCACTTAAGAGAAAACCAAAATGAATTGTAAGAGCCAAGACTTGAACCTAGGCTCTCTTATACCTTAATGACACCACAACCACTAGACTACAAGCTTCCTTGTGTCATTTATTTAACACGATAATTTAAAAGGCCCTCATCCAAGCATCTAGGTTTTTTTTCACTTAATACCAAAATTTTTGCTAAGCCCAGGTTTGAACCCAAGATTTCTCCAACACTTCTCAGGGCCATTAACCACTAAAGCAGACATTTAATTGTGTCATTTAATTGCATAATTAAATACCTATATATAACCTCCTTACGGACCCACATTCAAGGCTCAATACTTCTAGGCCCAATTTGGGGTGTTACACGATCTGTACAAAGGAAGAGACATCGTTCCTCAACTTGGCTATCTTAGCCGTGGAAGTACTTTAGAAGGAACTTCTCAGTCATTTGAACCTATATGGTGATGGAACCTTTGGTAAAGTGTTCAACTACTACTTAGCTTTATTCCTCAACGGGAAGGAATAACATAAAGAAATATCGTCATGACGCATTAATCTTGAAAGTATACAAATTTCTAGAATAGCCAAATGAATATTTGGATCTTCGTCTTGTAAACTATCTAACTGAACAAATTGTTGTATTATTTAAATAGTTTTCAGCTTTAGTTCAAAAATGTTGCAGCAATGGTGGGTCGAACAATGCTCGATTAAATCCCAGTCATAGTAGACTTGGCATAATCGTACATATTATGAGGAACAAGATCTGGATTTGCAGCAACTACAAGAGATAGGTGATTATTTTGGTTATCACTCATCTCTTCTAATATAATTTTCTTTGTTTGTCTACCATATTCTATCGACTTTTCCTTGTTTCTCTACATTTCTGCGAGCAGTACTTTCAATTTCACTATCAAATAACAATGGTCCTGACGGGTTTCTTCTAGTCATAAACTAAAGGAAATTGCTAGAAGCAAATAGAATAAAAATTATTAGAATGTAAAAATTATAATAAAAACAAAATTATAATAATAAATGGCTAAATTAATTAAAATAAGTGTTCCTAATATTTAGTCCCGCAGCACACCAAAAACTTGATCATCACTAAACTAACTAAAATACAACAAGGCAAGCACACCTATCGAACAATAGTATACTATGGTGAGTAAGAATATCATATCCACGAAGACTGTACTAGTAACATCATCTTCTTTTACTTACTGACAAATTGAGGTGTTTTAATCTAAATTAGTAACTATTAACTAAGACATAACAGAGAAATAGGAAATACGAAGATAACTAATGAGATAACATACCTAGAAAGAATCCACCTAGACTTCACTTATTATTATGAATCTGAATTAGGGATTATTCACTTGTTACATGATCCGAGAAATTCCTAAATTATATAAATCTCTTTCGAAATTAAGAACTAACTCTAGGTTGATAATTGAAATCTCTTTCTAATTAAACCCTTATCGCCGCAATAACTCAATATATGATTCCCTATTAGATTGACTCTATCCAATAGATTTTGTCATCCTATTTCTAGGATTGCATGCCTATCAATTTGCTGATCCTTCAGGTCTTTTCCATTGTTCATGACTTTTATTCAGATCTACTCTTAGAAAAATAAATAACCAACATAAAAAAAAATATCATATATATCTAAGGTTATTTATAAATTCTCAGTAGCCAAGCATAAAAAAATATGAGATTAAAGATTTCAATCTAATGGAGATACTATGGTGAAATCCGAATCGATGACTGCAATGGGAAATAGATGTTTGTCCTATTGGTTCAGCTGTGTGGCTAATGGGTGTTCCATACCATGTCGATGCCGCTGTGTGCTTCAACACTCTTTTGTCCATTTTGGCTCGTTTTTCTTTCATCCAAATGCTCTCTAAGTATAGCTTATGTTAGGCATTATTTCACTATTAATATTTCATCCAAAAGCTTAGGTGATTAATATGTTCATTTTTAGCTTCAGTATAGTTAAGTTTTTTTTTTCTTACAATCTTGATAGTTCCTCTTTCTCCTTATGGTTAACCTCTTGACCTTCTGATGGCCTATCATCATGGCATTATCTTTGGCGCAGAATAGTTTCCCTTGGAGTTACTTATCGCTTAGTAATGTTGGTTTTGCTGGATCTCTCAGCTTATGCCCTCTGTAATATTTTTCGTACTGAATCTTCACCCATATAATAAAAGTCATCCATGACTTGTGCTAACTAATTATTTGGTTAACAATGTCTAGGATTCTAAAAACAAATTTAGAGTGTTAATTAACAAAAAGTATTGAAAGTCGTAACTATAACCTACAAATTTATTAATTGTTCTTTTAAAATGTAAAAATTAAAATCATCTAGTGACGTTACCTCTCCGACAATGACGCCAAATTTGACCGCCTCCAGACGTACTACGTCTAGAGTATTAATACTATAATAAATATAGAAAGATAAGGTAGTATCTGCAAGTATACAGTTCGAGTTGTAATATACTTTACAATGAAGTGGTGAGTACTCCGAGGACTGTACCCAAGGAAGCGAGTGTCAGATCTGTAACACCCTTACCTAATCCAAAGCTAGAACAGGGTTTGAGGCATTATCAGACTTACTTCATAACATTTATGCACATTCGAGACATAAATCTTGCATGCAATTTAAAAACGTTTAACATTCCT